>NC_041403.2:12831475-13131475 GCF_900747795.2 Erpetoichthys calabaricus
GTATAGGCAGCATGTAAGAACAATTTGATAACAGTTTCTACCAGTTGGTCTACATGGTGTATGCGCCAGGTTTATGTGACCCTACACTCCTAAACGTTTTCTTGATGGTGATGTATTTTCATAATAACCTGTAAGGCACCACACAGAGAAGAATATTTTGAACAGAGTACAGTATAGGAGTCTTTAAAGTGAAGCTGAAGGTCAGGCATCCATGTAATGGGTTTCTGTCTCCCACACTGATGTCAAGCTCCTTCAGGCTTGCCCTCTGACACCTGCTTTTAAGGTCTTACCAGCTGTCACAAGAGGTCATGATGCTGATCATCATGGGAGGTCCAAAATAAACAAGAAATTACTGAGCTCATGGCAGGTCTGAAGCTACGATACAAGGCTTCACGTAAAACAACTTTATTCTCAATAAATTCTCTCACATACGTACAAGCGTAAATTTTTATTTTTAAAGCCTTTCGGGTCCTAAGGTTCCTTTCACTAGGAATTTATACACCCATGTACAGTACCCATCATTAATATAACTAGTTAACCTGAAATAATATCAGTGCAGCTGCCTCGCATCTCCAAAGTCCTGGGTTCAAATTCCAGCAGGGTCACTGTCTGTGTGGAGTTTGTGTGTTCCACCAGTTCAAAGACATGCCACACAGACACAGGGAGTACACAGGATTTGAACCCAGGACAGTGAATCCGTGATGTGGCAGCACTGTGCCATTGCTGAGGAATGGTGCTATGGGAGTAAGTTTATTGTGGCGGTCGGTTTTAGTAAGGCAGGTCCGTTCTGAAAGAGTTAAAACAGCCATTGTGGATCAAATCGTTTCAAGGCCTTTTTGGGTGTTTGGATTTTGTCAATTATGATTTCGTTTTTTTTAATTGTCACTTGATGCCCTTTTTTGTCATACGTTCTAAAAATATATAACAGACATCAGCTGTCCCAATTTAAAAGTGCTCTTCAAAGCACACAGTTTTTGGCAGACGTGAATCCAATGGCAGCCCCCTGCCATGCCCATGTCGTCTGTTACGTAAAACAACTTTGTTCTCAATAAATGCTCTCATATACATATGAGCAGGGGCAGACTGGCCATTAGGACATTTGGGCAATGCCCGGTGGGCCTGCTTACTCTGGTCTGGTCATGGGCCTGCCGTTTCATGAAATAAATTTGATGTACTGGTTACTGTTTGACATTAAAATAAATTTTCTAAATTGCTAAACATTATCTTTTTGGTTCTGCGAATTATATAGTCCTATATAATATACCGTATTACGCCATCGAGTTGTTTTAGATAGATAGATAGATATGAAAGGCACTATATGATAGATAGATAGATATGAAAGGCACTATATGATAGATAGATAGATACTTTATTAATCCCAAGGGGAAATTCACATACTCCAGCAGCAGCATACTCATAAAGAAACAATATTAAATTAAAGAGTGATAATAATGCAGGTAAAACAGACAATCACTTTGTATAATGTTGACGTTTACCCCCCAGGGGGTGGAATTGAAGAATCTTTTAGTTGTCAGTACACAACATTGCAGCGAAACATTTGGTCAAAACTGCCTTTTGCCGATTTCTGTTTCGATACCATTACATTTTAGTTAGCATATGCATTATTGCAATTTATTTTATCTCATATCTAGTATTTAAATTCTTCGGTAGGCCTACTAATAATTAGTTTAGATTATGTATTATGCATTTTATTGTTCTCTGGTCGTTGGCGTGAGCGATAGTGTTTTTCAGATGCGATTATTAGTATGATTAAATAAAGTTATAAAGCACAGGATATGCATTTTTCATATTAGGACGGAACATTTATAGTTTATCGTTAAGTTAATGGAACATTTCAATCAAGGTTTTCATTATAACCTCGTTTTTATTCCATTGTACATGAGCAGCTGCTAGCCTACTAGAGTACTGGCACTTGGACATGACATTGGCATATGACATGTACTCTAATAACGTGTAAGCCGTGTTACTACATTTTTTTTTCATTAAATTTGATTTCTAAGCATGTCATCAAATTTTAAGTTGTGTCTAAACAACAGTGTACAGATTAAGTTTGGCAACAGTTTAGTTAGAGTCCAGATCATAGGCTCATAGCAATTAGCGAGCCGCATACTCCTCACAAATTTTAAGAAATTTACAATAAATAATGGCGCGGCACGGTGGCGCAGTGGATCGCGCTGGTGCCTCGCAGTTGGGAGATCTGGGTACCTGGGTTCACTTCCCAGGTCCTCCCTGCGTGGAGTTTGCATGTTCTCCCCGTGTCTGCGTGGGTTTCCTCCGGGCGCTCCGGTTTCCTCCCACAGTCCAAAGACATGCCAGTTAGGTGGACTGGCGATTCTAAATTGGCCCTAGTGTGTGTTTGGTGTGTGGGTGTGTTTGTGTGTGTCCTGCGGTGGGTTGGCACCCTGCCCGGGATTGGTTCTCTGCCTTGTGCCCTGTGTTGGCTGGGATTGGCTCCAGCAGACCCCCGTGACCCTGTGTTCGGATTCAGCGGGTTGGAAAATGGATGGATGGATGGACAATGAATAATGCATGGACCGGGTGGGTCGACCTCATCACCTCACTCGTTGAAGGATGTTTTGAGACCCAGTCCGCTCCTGCATACGACCGTAAATTTGTATTTTGAAGTCTTTCGGGGCTTTATTCTCACAGCTGATAAAAAATAGAAGCGTCTCCCTTTGGATAATGTGCTTTGTAAAATGAAAAGTTCCTGGGCTGTAAAACCGTCACCGTAATAGCAGGATGTTTCTGTGCCGCACTCTCGTAACTTCAGGCTTCTTTATTCCAAATGCGTTTCATCGGAATACAGAAATAAAAACGCGCCCAAGTAGTCACCAGGGTAACGATGACGCAGGCACAAAAAAAAACAAACCACGCCCCTGGCGGCCACACTGTTGACAGTACAGTATATGGAGATGGAGACGGAGTCAGCTGAGCAGAACAAGAGAAAATCAGCGGGGAATAGGAGAGGAGAGGCGGCACCGCACGGGGATCCTGCAGTGGGGAGAATGGGTTCATGTAGCGGCTTATATTTGTGACGGGGTCAGGCCATTGAGTCCAACGAGCTCAAAAATCTTTTTTCTCTCAGATTCTCCAGAATGACATCGAGTCGACATTTGAAAGTCCCCAAAGTCCTACGCTCTACCACACCACACCACTTGGTAATTTGTTCCTTTTATTTCATGGAGGGTGGCGCGATTACGTGTTTTTTAGAGCAGAGTTATATCAGATACAGTGCCTTTCATTTCTGTACATATTTTAAAGAATTCCTTTCATATCACACGTTCACTCCGCGTACGGGACTGAGGGAGGGAGAGGGACCTTTTCAAGGTCATTTGACTTGTGGGTTCAATATCCTGTCCAATGTGAAATATTTTCATAATGTTTTCAAGGGAAAGTTTCTTTTGCTACGTGGGGCCCAGCCTGGCCCGGTGCAAGCACTTGTAGCGCGTAGAAGTCACAGTGCTTCACTGAGAATGAGCTATAATAATTTACATTTGTTCAAATTGAATTAAAATTATTTTCAAAACAGGGGTCTCCTAGACAGCCACACTCTTTGGATTGAATAAGATATGGATGCCAGGGATGACTGCCCCCACGACCACCCTCCCCAACCCCCCCCCCCCCCCCCCCCCCCCACCTCCGCACATCCATGAGCACCTTACCTGTCTATATAGTGTCTTTCATATGTATCTGTCCATCTGTTATGTAGTGTTTTCCAATCAGTATATCTATTCATATAGCGCCTTTCATACAGAAGCATCTATTTTAGAGTGACTTTTCTATTCACATAATTCCTTTCAAATCTATTTTTCTCATACTACCTTTTATACATTGTGTCTACAATACAGTATTATTGATTTTACAGTCTATCTATCTATCTATCTATCTATCTATCTATCTATCTATCTATCTATCTATCTATCTATCTATCTATCTATCTATCTATCTATTATATAGTGCCTTTCATATCTATCTATCTATCTATCTATCTATCTATCTATCTATCTATCTATCATGTTGAGTGCATAAGGTGCTATATGGACTGATCAAAGTGCAGTGCTCAGTCAGACTGATTTCCCAAGTCATGTCCATGGAGCTGACAGGCACCACATTTCTTCACAGATAGATGAACTTTTTCATCCTCATGTTCTGCTCTTCATGAGAAAAGCCCTCGCCTTTCCAGTTCAGTGCTGTCTTTGTTACGCCATTCATACTAAAATATATATATATATATCCATCCATCCATTTTCCAACCCGCTGAATCCGAACACAGGGTCACGAGGGTGTGCTGGAGCCAATCCCAGCCAACACAGGGCACAAGGCAGGAACCAATCCCGGGCAGGGTGCCAACCCACCGCAGGACACACACAAACACACCCACACACCAAGCACACACTAGGGCCAATTTAGAATCGCCAATCCACTTAACCTGCATGTCTTTGGACTGTGGGAGGAAACCGGAGCACCCGGAGGAAACCCACGCATATATATATATATATGTATATATATATATATATCCATCCATCCATCCATTTTCCAACCCGCTGAATCCAAACACAGGGTCACGGGGGTCTGCTGGAGCCAATTCCAGCCAACACAGGGCACAAGGCAGGGAACCAATCCCGGGCAGGGTGCCAACCCACCGCAGTATATGTATATATATATATATATATATATATATATACATGGCATTCATAGTCTGAATCACAATCTGACTGTATGGGTGGTTACCTACCAGGTAACGCTTGTGGTTGGTCAGCAAGTCGGCTAACATCCGCCACGGTGCCCTCTTTCAGTTGCAAGAAGCAGATCATAGAATGGTTGAAATAGTTTTACTGTCAAATAATGCAAAGAGTACACGACACGTGTTTCGCCCTAATTCTGGGCTCATCAGGCGTACACACTCACTGCATCCCCTCTCGGGAATCGAACCTCGAACGTCAGCGCCAGAGGCGAAGCCCTTAACGCTGCACTATGGCGTGTGGTTTGTTCATTTGACAGCATGTAGATCGGGGTAATTACATTCATGGCATTCGTAGTCTGAATCACAATCTGATTGTATGGGTGGTTACCTACCAGGTAACGCTTGTGGTTGGTCAGCAAGTCATATTTGCCTTTTCCACTGGAGGTTTGTACAGAAATGAAAAGACAGGTTTTAAACAAAGTCATAACCCAGCAACGTGAACAGCAGTCCACCACCAGCCCAGAAGCCATTTCCTCTCCTTTGTCTACACACCTGGATTTGTACCATCAAAGTTTTGACTAAAATGGCACCCAAAGCAGCTGCATGGCGGGAGCCTCTTTAGTTCTGCTTTCCTACATTTTTTCAGTTTACTTTGTCATTTCTCACGAAGTGTCACAACAGCTCTCCCCTGTTGTAAACAAACCAGTATGGTCCTCTGAAGGGGATATCCATGTCCCACAGTGCCATGTGGAGTGATGTATCTACAATTCCCTATGGAAATGGAGGTGATGTTTCAAATCAAGATGATTTTCTTCAACTGCAGCTTTCTCTCTCTCTACAATTTTAACACTAGTCCATGAATCTGCAGTTGGAACTTCAGGTCAAGTATTGTTGCAGCATGTAGCGCCTTTCAAATTATGGTATGGATGTTTTCATATTTATGTAAAGTGAGAAGGGAAAGTTTCTCCCTTAGGACAAGGAATCGGTGATCAGCATGTTCAATAAGAGTGTATATAGCACCTTTTGGAGTGAGTCTTACTTCAGTGCTTTTACCAGGTGCAGCACATTTCATATAATTGTTTCTAAATTTTTGTAAGGACAGATGAAATGGCAGGGATGAAGACACTGAACTTGCCTCATTAGACTAGTGTATAGAATATATAGTGCCTTTGAAAGTGAAAGATGCACGAAGTCTAAATTTGTGGCAGTAGTACAACTACTGTGGCCTGGAATGACCGGGGGAAGGAGAATACCTCTGTCATCTATTAAAAGGAAGTTGCTACTTTGAAAGCTCAGCCAATGATCAACAAAAATCTAAAGAATTAAGAGGGGTTCCCAAACTTTTTCATATGACTGTATTTGGAGGTAATTTGGTTAATAAACCAACCTTTATTTGAACCTGGGACTGTGCTTGTGTGATCGTGTTGGGGTTTGGGCCGTTGACACCCCCGGTTTCCATCACAGTGTCTACATAAACCCCTAAACCCTTTTCAGAGGTTGCTTCCTGTAGGTCAGTGTCTCCTATCACGTGTTTGTAATTGACTTTTTGCCCACGTGTAGCACTTTGCACTTTTCTGCTCCATTTTCCAAGTGTTCACCCAGTCGGGTAACTTGCCCACATCTCTTTTCTGAGTTGCTTTTGCCGCTTCAGTTTTAGTGTCATCTGCACACTTCACAAGTTTACTAACAATACTGGAATCAACATCATGAATGTAAATCAGAAGAAGTGACAGTCCAAGGGCAGACCCTTGAGGGGCTCCACTGATGACCTCATTCTCCTCTTATCTGAATTCTTTGTCTCCTGCCGGTTAATCAACTTAAGCTCCAGTTTCGTAAGTTACCTTTAATGCCTACAGCTTCCAGTTTCAGAATTAGTCTTCAGTGTGGGATGACGGAGTCAAAGACTTTCTGAAAGTCAAAGCCATTTGTGTTGTGTGCTTTGTTTGTGTCAGCTACTCCACTTGCGTGTTCCAAAAATTCTGAAAGATTTGGTTTGACAGGACCTTCTCGTAAGATAGAATCTGTTATTTAGCTTGGTAGTTTCATTCAGATAATTCTTTCATTTATTTTTTTATAGCAGTTTCCATAATGTTGCATGGTATAGAAGTAAACCTTACTGGTCTGTAATTAGCAAATCCCTTCTTGAAGACTGGAGTCAATGTGGAACTTTCTAGTCCTCTGTTACTTCTCCTTTCTCAAGTGACTGCTGCCTAATAAGGGTTTATAAATGGGGTCTTTAATTTTTTTTCACCACAACTGGTAAAATCCCATCAGGTCCGGGGATTTTATTAGTCTTCAACATATTGAGGGTTTGAAGCACATCTGGCTCTCCTATTTTAAAATCTATGAACCCAGGGTTTGTTTTAACTTCTACGGGGGACATTCCGTTTATTTCTTCCATTACAAATGACTGAAATGTCTGTTCCTTTCATTTGCTATTTCTGTCTCATTTAATGGTGTCAGAGAAGATTTTAAGTACTGCAGTACAGGGACTCCAAAGACCCCAGAGTCTCATTATTAGGCATTGAAATGGAGGGCTGAAAGGGAACTGAAGATTGAAGAGTCGAGACTGTGGCACAGGGCAGTGGTCAGAGTAGTGGCAATAGGACAAGCAGGATTAGACAGTCTCTCCACGGCTCTGTACAGCAAGGTCGGGGACAAGTAGAGGTGTCACCTTGTCCACCTGAGGAAGTTCTAAACAGCAGTATGGCATGTATGTGACAGCAGGTGGCATGGATAAGCTGGGAGAATACAGTGGGGCATAGGCTCACTTGGTCTGATATCTGGTTAGCTGAGCTTCAGCACATTTCTGATCCAGGCTGTCTATAATGTCTTGCAGTCCAACACATTTCCAGCTCTGTGGTAAGTCTGAGTCACCTTCTTGCCCCTTCTGCTCTGGAAGAAAGACACTAAAGCACATCCTCAGCAGCAAGCCAAAGGCTCTGGCAGAGGGGCACTATCAGTGGCAACTTGACCAGGTGCTGAGGCAATAAGAGAGAGAAAGAGAGAAGATCTCCTTAGCCATCACTAATAACAGGCACCTTGGGCAGCACATAGTCATTGTAAAGGAAGGAGAAACCGCAGCCCAAAGTGTCAGAAGGTCTCCTCAACAACACTCATGATTGGTAGTTCATTTTGAACCTGGATAAGCAGCTCTAGTCTCCCTCTCACACTGCAGTAACACCTTTGTGGCTGGACCTAGTCATTTTTTCATAGGCCTCAAAACAGTTTGTCTTAATCAAACTGACAGTGTCCTGGGAAGATCTGATAGAGGAGGAATTTGATGGGAAGTATGGACTTCTGGAGGAACACCAGAAACAGGGGTAGAGAGGTTATGGCCATCTGGTGTAGGTGGGCTGCAGAGGCTTTACAGGCCACCATTACCTGCAAAGTTTACACACCGCTTGGCATCATAGGGCCTTTGAAGAGACAAGACATCAGATCAGCAACAGAGGCTGGTGAGAGAACCTCAAGATGGCTGTGGAAGAAGGGGTGTGATCTGTATATGGATGCTGGAAGACGGGGGCCTGCTCAATTCCAGTCCGGGTCACTTTGGTGAGGATGCCTGATGTTGTCACTGATGATACGTCCCAGTGAGTCCTTGTGGATGTATCTAG
The DNA here is from genome assembly GCF_900747795.2 of Erpetoichthys calabaricus. Lineage (NCBI taxonomy): Eukaryota > Metazoa > Chordata > Cladistia > Polypteriformes > Polypteridae > Erpetoichthys > Erpetoichthys calabaricus. The sequence goes on from NC_041403.2 coordinate 12,839,798, forward strand.
TGAGAACTGTGAACTTAGTAGGCAGACGATTCCAGTGTTTGTGCCTTATACTTTAGTAGAGTGAAGGCAGGAGGTTCTGTATGTCTTTCCATTCCTTCATCGGTCATCTGTTGTCTGTCTCACTAGATTGCTGGTTAGTTGGAAACTTAACTGCCTGTTCGTAAATCCTGTGGTTCAATATTGTAGCATCTCCTACATAGTGATTTTGAGTGGGCCTTTAATATGTTAGGCCTTGCTGGTGTCTTCCTCTTAATGCCCTTAGGACCGCAGCTCAGGAGGGAGGGGGGGACTTAATTGGGGAGACAGACGGCCTGACACAAATAAATTAGGGCTATCTATCTATCTATCTATCTATCTATCTATCTATCTATCTATCTATCTATCTATCTATCTATCTATCTATCTATCTATCTCCTCAAAGGCCGGCTGTGAATGCAAATCCTTTTCGGTGTATACCAAATCTCTCATGTATTGTGTGCTATCGCTTTTGACCCTCTTGTTCTCTCGACCACGATTATTGTTTCTTTTATTGGCCTTCAATTTCGTTTCGCTGTATATCTTTTTTTTTTTCTTGTTTTTTTTTTTTTATGCGCATCTCGCGATTTTTGCTCAAGAAGTTTATCGCTGACAGTACAATGGCAGTCACTTCATTAAATCCACAAGTGTTTAGCATGAACCAAAGCAGACCCATCATGTTGGAACACCTCTTAAATCAGCAGAAGTGTGCTCAATATTCACTTGTTCGTTCATTTTCCACTGCTTATGCAAAGCTGGATCACGGGGGCAATGCTCTTAGCACTGAGGCCCAAACGTCCTTTTCCTCAGCCTCACTTGCCAACTCATACTGTGGGAACCCAAGATGTTTGTTCCCAGGTTCAGGTCCCACGAAAGGGCAGAGCCTCCTTTTTCAATACCCTGGCATAAGCTTTCCCAAGGAGGCTGAGGAGTGTGGTCCTCCTGATAGTTGGAACACACCCTCCTGTCCCAATTTTCAAAAATCTGGCACCACCACCCCAGTCTGCCACTCCAGTGACAATGCTCTGGATGACCACTTAATACTGAAAAGGCATCAGCCAATGCCATAGGATCAGATAATGAGGGAATGCAAGGATGTTCTGACATTATATTGTATCTTTCAAGCTCCACAGCACCCCATAGCACTTTACAGGTCAGGTATTGTTGTTTCCATGTATTAACAGCATGAGCAGAGGGCAGGAACATGACATGTCCAGGGAGGCCTTTCTGGGAATGAACTGGAAGTTGTCTGCTTTAGCCACTAGGGGATTTTAGTGTGCACCTTAACAATTGTGACTGAGATGGATTATAGTGCCATCTAAGGTGCCGGTCACTCCAGTCCTGGAGAGGACCAGTGGCTGCAGGTTTTCATTCTTTTCTTAATTAGTGCACTGTTTTTGCTGCCAATTAGTCAGTCATTTTCCAACCTGCTATATCCTAACACAGGGTCACGGGGGTCTGCTGGAGCCAATCACAGCCAGCATAGGGCACAAGGCAGGAACAAATCCCGGGCAGGGTGCCAGCCCACCGCAGGGCACACACACACCCAAACACCAAGAACACACCAAGGACAATTTAGGATCGCCAATGCACATAACCTGCACATCTTTGGACTGTGGAAGGAAACCAGAGCACCTGGAGGAAACTCACGCAGGCACGGGGAGAACATGCAAACTCCACAAAGGACTCCTTACTGCGAGGCAGCAGCGCTACCACTGTGCCACCGTGCTGCCCTGCAGCCAATTAACTTCTTTTGAATTAGTTTTATTGTACGTGTTTTTTAAGATTTGTTCCCCTGAATTTCTTCATCGTTCCTCTGAATTGCTTCAGTTCTTTCCTTAAACACAAATGAAATGTGAAGTAAGGAAGCCAACAGAAGACCAACTAAGTCAGGGCCTCAAACTCCAATCAATTTCACTCCAACCAGTTGCTCCATTAGATGCCAAGTCCTGTCTTTAATTAAACCCATTCTTTAATTCCATGGCTTGCTGCTGCTCTCGTTATACAAAAGCAGACATTTTTGAAATTGTCGATTGTCTCTTTTCTAAGAGGAATGTTAAAATGTTTTGGGGACCTGAGCAGATCAGCATTCCCGAGACCAGATATTGTATCATCGACAGAGTTTGCTGCTCATGTTTTGGCTCATTTTGTATCTAGATATGAAAGGCACTATATGATAGATAGATAGATAGACAGATTAGGGAAGTGAAATGTGAAGTAAGGGAGCCAACAGAAGACCACTAAGTCAGGGCTTCAAACTCCAACCAGTTGCTCCATTAGATGCCGAGTCCTGTCTTTAATTAAACCCGTTCTTTAATTCCATGACTTGCTGCTGCTCTCGTTATACAAAAGCAGACATTTTTGAAAATGTCGATTGTCTCTTTTCTAAGAGGAATGTTAAAATGTTTTGGGGACCTGAGCAGATCAGCATTCCCGAGACCAGATACTGTATCATCGACAGAGTTTGCTGCTCATGTTTTGGCTCATTTTGTATCTAGATATGAAAGGCACTATATGATAGATAGATAGATATGAAAGGCACTATATGATAGATAGATAGATATGAAAGGCACTATATGATAGATAGATAGATTAGGGCTATCTATCTATCGATCTATCTATCATATAGTGCCTTTCATATCTATCTATCTATCTATCTATCTATCTATCTATCTATCTATCTATCTATCTATCATTTTGTATCTCATGATTGTTTGGCTGCTAATTAAGGAAAAAGAAACAATTAAGGGGTCTGAGTCTTCAAGAAGATGTCAAATAAAATTAATTCAAGAGAAGTTAATTAGCTTAAAATGAAAACCTGCAGCCACGGGGGCCCTCCATGATGGAGTTGGAGACCGCTGCTCTAAAGGCAGATGCCATGCAGCAACTTTTTCCACTCTTTACGTGATTTGAAAACAGGACACCATGATGGCCTTGTGTCAAAAGATAAAAAGTGCTATTTGTTTTTTGGAAAAGTTCATGTATGATTTCATTGCTCTCTCATAATTTAAGTGATTTTCCTTTATTTCTCATCAAAGCAGGCATTCTCATGACAGGCCCACCCCAAAGGCACACAAATAACATGACAGCTTCCTGGCACACACAAGCGGGACTTTCCAGTCAGGCGGGTGTGAACAGACTCTGGAAATCCCCGCCGCCTCAAGTTTCTGTTTGTACGGCTGATGCAACCTTTGTGAAGGACAACGTGTTTAAACTTGTGGCCACTTTTTGCTTATTTATATGTTTAAAATGGCACTTTTATTTAAAGCAACATACAAGTATGTGAGCCAAAATGCTAAGATCACCATGGAGGTGCAAAATAATCTGCAGTGGCAACATTAAAATTCAAGTGGGGGCAAAAAAAGTAAAGTGGGCAAATCACAAGATATCCACAGCATGAAATCCAAGCCGAATAGTATATGATGTGGGGACAGGGCCTCATATGAAAGGCGCTACATAAAGCAAAGAATGATTTCATGAGTGATTTTACAAGGGCATTTCACAAGTATAATAGCATATGGCGCCTTTCAATCATCGTGTCAAGGTGTTTTTAAAATTAACATTTAAAAAAGAATGCTAGATAGTAGAGCTAAGATGCATAATGAAAGGATTGCATGGAAGGAGCTACAGTCATATGAAAAAGATTGGGAGCCCCTCTCAGCCTGCTTAATAATTTACATTCAACAAAAAAGATGACAGAGTTATGTCTTACATTTCCTAGGAACATCTGAGTACTGCGGTGTTTTCCGAACAAAGATTTTTAGTGATGCAGTATTTAGTTTTTTGTAATTAAATCAAATGTGAAAATCTGGCTGTGCAAAAATGTGGGTCCCCTTGTCATTGTGCTGATTTGAATGCCTGTCACTGCTCAATGCTGATTACTTACAACACCAAATTGGTTGGATGAGCTCGTTAAGCCTTGAACTTCATAGACAGGTGTGTCCATCATGAGATATAAAGGTATTTAAGGTGGTCAGTTACAAGTTGTGCTTCCTCCCCTTTGACTCGCCTCTGAAGAGTGACAGCATGGGATCCTCAAAGCAACTCTCCAAAGATCTGAAAACAAAGATTGTTGAGTCTCATGGTTTAGGGGAAGGCTACAAAAAGCCATCTGAGAGGTTTAAACTGTCAGTTTCAACTGTAAGGAATGGAATCAGGAAATGGAAGGCCACAGGCACAGTTGCTGTTAAACCCAGCAGGTCTGGCAGGCCAAGAAAAATACAGGAGCAGCATATGGGCAGGATTGTGAGAATGGTGACAGACAACCCACAGATCACCTCCAAAGACCTGCAAGAACATCTTGCTGCAGATGGTCTATCTGTACATCGTTCTGCAATTCAGCACAATTTGCACAAAGAACATCTGTATGGCAGGGTGATGAGAAAGAAGCCCTTTCTGCACTCACGCCACGAACAGAGTCGCTTGTTGTATGCCAATGCTAATTTAGACAAGTTAGATTCATTCTGGAACAAAGTGCTTTGGACTGATGAGACAAAAATTGAGTTATCTGGTCATAACAAAAAGCGCTTTGCATGGCGGAAGAACAACACCACATTCCAAGAAGAACACCTGCTACCTACTGTCAAATTTGGTGGAGGTTCCATCATGCTGTGGGGCTGTGTGGCTAGTTCAGGGACTGGGGCCCTTGTCAAAGTCGAGGGTCAGATGAATTCAACCCAATATCAACAAATTCTTCAGGAGAATGTTCAAGCATCAGTCACAAAGTTGAAGTTACACAGGGGTTGGATATTCCAACAAGACAATGACCCAAAACACAGTTGGAAATCTACAAAGGCATTCATGCAGAGAAAGGGGTACAATGTTCTGGAATGGCCGTCACAGTCCCCTGACTTGAATATCATTGAAAATCTATGGGATGATTTGAAGCAGGCTGTCCATCAAATTGAACAGAACTGGAGAGATTTGGTATGAAGAATGGTCAACAATCCCTCCATCCAGAATCAGACACTCATCAGAGGCTATAGGAGGACAGCGTCTAGAGGCTGTTAGATTTACAAAAGGAGGCTCAGCTAAGTATTGATGTCATATCTCTGTTGGGGTGCCCAAATTTATACACCTGTCTAATTTTGTTATGATGCATATTGCATATTTTCTGTTAATCCAGTAAACTTAATGTCACTGCTGAAATACTACTGTGTCCATAAGGCATGCCAGATATGAAAAGGAAGTTGCTACTTTGAAAGGTCAGCTAACGAGAAACAAAAATCCAAAGAATAAAGAGGGGTTCCCAAACTTTTCATATGACTGTATATAATGTAAAGCAATGAATATTTCCTAGAATGATCCATGTAAGTATTTCACACCACATATCTAGCACCCTTCATGTGTTATAGGACAGAAGCCTAGTTAAGGAATAATAAGGAAGGAGCTACATAAAGCAAAATGTTTGATCTAATGAAAGTGCTGAAATAAAGTACTTCTAACTAAAAGCAAAAGCAGTAAGAAAGAAAGCTAGACAGGGTGTGCAGGTGGTCTGAATTATATTGTGTTATGTGACATGTGAAAGGAAAAAACACGGGACGATTAATCGATTTATCCATCGAAAGCCTTAGACTGGCGTCCTGCCCAGAGTTTGTTCCTTTCCTTGTGCCCTATGCTTGCTGGGATAGGCCTCAGCAGACCCCCACAACCTTGACCAGGACTAAGCTGGTTAAAAAATGACTGACTTTTGAGATGATTAGATTAACTTTATTAATCCCCACTGGCAAATTCAAAAACCTATAGCTTTATACCTGTAATCCAGTATAGCGGTTTTTCATACTTGTAACGAAGTGTGTTCAAGAAAGACATTAAAGGAAGAACACTAAATGGTGCGGTGAGGTAGATCGCATGATGACAAAATGGCGTTTCTTAGCTATAAAAATAAATAATAATTAACAGATACAATGGGTATTAAAAAGAATCCCCCCCCTTCGAAATATTCCTGTTTTTTTTTTTTTTTTTTTGCTTTGCAGCCTTAAATGAAAACACACACAAAAAACTTTTCTTCCCAGCTTTATTTACTCAATGCAATCTCTAACAAGCAAGTGAAAGATATCACAGCTACAGTTCATAAAAATTATAAAAAATCAAAAACAAGACCTACTGAGATGAATAAAGGATCACCACCCAATGTCAATATTTTGTTGACCCCCCTTTTCCTTTAATGACAGCCTTGAGTCTGTTGGGCTACTCCTCTATCAGCTTTGCACATCGAGATTGAGCCCACTCAATATTTGCCCCCCACTCTTCTTTACAGAACTGTTCAAGTTCGGTCAAATTGGATGGTGAGCGTTGCTGGACTGCTATCTTCAGATCTTTCCTCAGATTTTCAGTGTGATTTAGGTCTGAGCTCTGACTCGGCCACATGAGGACATTCACTTTCTTCTCCTTCAGCTACTGTGTGCTCAATTTTGCTGTGTGCTTCTGGTCGTTGTTGTGTCGAAAGGTGAACATTCTGCCCATCTTCAACTTTCTGACAGAGAGTAGCTGGTTTTCCTCAAGAATTTGATGATATTTTGCCCATTCCATTTTTCCTTCTACTCTAATAAGAGCCGCAGGCCCCCGACAACAGGATGCTGCCCCCTCCATGCTTTACTGTAGGTGTGGTGTGTTGTGGATGGTGAGCTGCATTGATGTACCATTTGGTATTGAGGCCAAATAGTTCGATTTTGGTCTCATCTGACCATAAGACCTTTTTCCTCTTGGCATCAGAATCTTCAAGGTGCATTCTGGCAAAGCTCAAACGAGCCTTAATGTGGCCTTTCTTGAGAAGTGCGACCCTCACTAACAAACCACCATTGTGGAGCGCTTGTGAAATTGTTGTCACCTGCACACAATGACCAGTCTTTGCCATAAAATCCCACAACTCCTTCAAAGTGGCCATTGGCCTCTTGGTAGCCTCTCTTACCAGTTTCCTCCTTGCTCTTCCATCCAGTTTGGAGGATCCAGGGAGGGTCCTAGTCGTACCAAACACTTGCCACTTCTTTATTATGGACTTTACTGAGCTCCTTAGGATTGATAACTCCTTTGAGATTTTTGTGTATCCATCTCCTGCCTTATGTCCGTCCACAACTCTATCCCTGAGATCTTTTGAAAGTGGCTTGCCACCCATAATCAGTTGTTTGCTGACAGTTGCACTGCCAAGCAAGGGAATGAACGCTCCAGGAACAGCTTCACTAATCACAGTCATTACAATTGATCAACGGTGGAAGGAAGCCGGTAACTGCAATGGAAATGGTGGGCACTGACACCTGATTGAGTTTGGGGAGGGGGATCCTTTATTCATCTCATTAGGTCTTGTTTTGTATTTTTTTTAAATTTTTCTGAACTGTAGCTGTGATATCTTTCACTTGGTTGTTATAGATTGCATTGAGTAAGTAAAGCTGGTAAGAAATATTGGTTTGTGTGTTTTCATCTAAGGCTGCAAAGCAAAAAAATGGGAATATTTTGAAGGGGGGGATTCTTTTCTATACCCACAGTATATCCAATTAAAGAATTATCTTCTTATATAGATAGATAGATAGATACTTTATTAATCCCAATGGTAAATTCACATTCTCGAGCAGCAGCATAATGATACAATAAATAATATTAAATTAAAGAATGATAATAATGCAGGTGAAAAACAGACAATAACTTTGTATAATGTTAAATGTTAACGTTTACACCCTCGGGTGGAACTGAAGAGTCGCATAGTTTGGGGGAGGAACGATCTTCTCAGTCTGTCAGTGGAGCAGGACGGTGACAGCAGTCTGTCGCTGAAGCTGCTCCTCTGTCTGATGATCCTGTTCAGTGGATTCTCCATAATTGACAGGAGTCTGCTCAGCGCCCGTCGCTCTGCCACAGATGTTAAACTGTCCAGCTCCATGCCAACAATAGAGCCTGCCTTCCTCACCAGTTTGTTCAGGCGTGAGGCGTCTTTCCTCTTAATGCTGCCTCCCCAGCACACCACCGTGTAGAAGAGGGCGCTCGCCACAACTGTCTGATAGAACATCTGCAGCATCTTATTGTATTGTATTATTGTAATACGCTACTGTGGCTGTCTGTTTGTCTGTCCAGGATTTTAAATCACCTGTCGCTCTCAAACTGTTTGACCGATTGACCTGAAATCTGGTACACATATACTATGTGACCTATACTATCCGCTTTCGGGGTGATGATTGACCTCCAAGATCAAAGGTCAAGCCAGGAAGGTCAAGGTCCAAAATCAAATAACCTGCAGCCTGAAATTTGGTACACATATACTACGTTGAAACTCTGCACTACAGCTTTATATTAAAAGTGAAGAGCTTTGGAATTATTCCTCTTTATATTTTTATTTTATTTTATTGTAGAAATAACTCTAGGCAGCGGGCAGCAGGGTGTCGTGCAGTACATGTGTACGGGCGCCGTTCTCATCCCTACCACCTTCACCGTCACTTCCCCTACCTCTTCATATGTTAAATCATTCTTGAGGCAGATTGAAGACTTAAGTGCCAGTTTAAGTGAAAAATTAAGGAAAACGTACTAAGTAATTGCAACACAGACAGTTTTAACACGAAAAGATGCTGACGAAAGAAGAGAAGAAGCGGGCCACTAGGGTGGAGAATAGAAGAGCTGCTCAGGAAGCAGCAAGCGCATCAACCTCTGAACCAACAAATGATAAACGTACAGAGAAAGAAAGTCAAGTGTATTCACTGCATGTTATCGTGCAGTGCGCCGTCACTGGTATATCCATAATACCATATAGTGACTTTCCAGTGTTGTAACAAAGTGTTACATTAAAGAAGAACATTTTAAAGATTGCTGGATGAAATAATAGTACTTCTTAGGAAAGGTGCTATATAAACCAAAAATTTCTAGGCTGGTCTTATGAAAGTATTTCACAGTTCTAATACCTCATAGTGCATTTTCAGAATTGTGTTCCCAAGGGAAAGGTTAAAATACAGTGCATCCGGAAAGTATTCCCAGCGCATCACTTTTTCCACATTTTGTTATGTTACAGCCTTATTCCAAAATGGATTAAATTCATTTTTTTCCTCAGAATTCTACACACAACACCCCATAATGACAACATGAAACAAGTTTACTTGAGATTTAATCAAATTTATTAAAAATAAAAAAACTGAGAAATCCCATGTACATAAGTATTCACAGCCTTTACCGTGAAGCTCCAAATTGAGCTCAGGTGCATCCTGTTTCTCCTGATCATCCTTGAGATGTTTCTGCAGCTTCATTGGAGTCCACCTGTGGTAAATTCAGTTGATTGGACCTGATTTGGAAAGGCACACACCTGTCTATAGAAGGTCCCACAGTTGACAGTTCATGTCAGAGCACAAACCAAGCATGAAGTCAAAGGAATTGTCTGTAGACCTCCGAGGCAGGATTGTCTCGAGGCACAAATCTGGGGAAGGTTACAGAAAAATTTCTGCTGCTTTGAAGGTCCTAATGAGCACAGTGGCCTCCATCATCCGTAAGTGGAAGAAGTTCGAAACCACCAGGACTCTTTCTAGAGCTGGCCGGCCATCTAAACTGAGCGATCGAAGGAAAAGGACCTTAGTCAGGGAGGTGACCGAGAACCTGGTGGTCACTCTGTCAGAGCTCCAGAGGTCCTCTGTGGAGAGAGGAGAACCTTCCAGAAGGACAACTATCTCTGCAGCAATCCACCAATCAGGCCTGTATGGTAGAGTGGCCAGACGGAAGCCACTCCTTAGTAAAAGGCACATGGCAGCCTGCCTGGAGTTTGCCAAAAGGCACCTGAAGGACTCTCAGACCATGAGAAAGAAAATTCTCTGGTCTGATGAGACAAAGATTGAACTCTTTGGTGTGAATGCCAGGCGTCACGTTTGGAGAAAACCAGGCACCGCTCATCACCAGGCCAATACCATCCCTACAGTGAAGCATGGTGGTGGCAGCACCATGCTGTGGGGATGTTCTTCAGTGGCAGGAACTGGGAGACTAGTCAGGATAAAGGGAAAGATGACTGCAGCAATGTATAGATACATCCTGGATGAAAACCTGCTCCAGAGCGCTCTTGACCTCATACTGGGGCGACGGTTCATCTTTCAGCAAGACAATGAACCCTAAGCACACAGCCAAGGTATCAAAGGAGTGGCTTCAGGACAACTCTGTGAATGTCCTTGAGTGGCCCAGCCAGAGCCCAGACTTGAATCTGATTGAACATCTCTGGAGAGATCTTAAAATGTCTGTGCACCCGACGCTTCTCATCCAACCTGATGGAGCTTGAGAGGGTGCTGCAAAGAGGAATGGGCCGAAACTGGCCAAGGATAGGTGTGCCAAGCTTGTGGCATCATATTCAACAAGACTTGAGGCTGAATTGCTGCCAAAGGGGGCATCGACAAAGTATTGAGCAAAGGCTGTGATACTTATGGACATGGGATTTCTCAGTTTTTTTTATTTTAATAAATTTGCAAAAACCTCAAGTAATCTTTTTTCACGTTGTCATTATGGGGTGTTGTGTGTAGAATTCTGAGGAAAAAAATGAATTTAATCCATTTTGGAATAAGGCTGTGATATAACAAAATGTGGAGAAAGTGATGCGCTGTGAATACTTTCTGGATGCACTGTATAGGGAGACAAGGCAGTCTGCATTATGAAATAGTGGGGCTTCCTTAGAGGGGAAATATATAAAAGCAAAAATGTTTGATCTGATCAAATGATTACAAGAACTTAGTTCCATAGAGCCAGAGGCGTAGCTAGGGTTTTCAGCGCCCAGGGACAACTGAAGATTTCGCGCCCACTCCTGTTTGCCAAAATGCAATGGGGAAGGGAAAGAAAATATCAATTTGGCACCCCCTGGATGCTGCGCCTGGGGACAGATGCCCCCCCCCCCCTTGCCCCCCCCTTAGCTACGCCACTGCACAGAGCATCTTTCAAAACAGGTGCTGTGTCGAAGTGATCCCCTCAAAAAAGCAGTCAACATGAGGAAATGAAGGTGCTTCGTGTGAAGGGTGCTTTATAAAGCAGGGGCTGATTCACATGTTGATCTGATTAAAGCATCCCAATCATCATACCATATAGCGCCTTTCATACCAAGTACTGTAACAAACAGTCAAAAAGCAGATCGTGAGCAGAGGTAATCAGCACGATGAATTGATTGTGCGACATATGAAAGGAGCTATATAAAACAAAAATGACTGACCCAATATCATCATTATAAAACCATACTAAAATATAGTGCCTTTCAAAACAGGTGCTGTAATATAGTGATCCTAAGAAATAGCCGTTCAAGAAAGAAAGCTAAGTAGTGTGGGCAGGTGGTCTCCAGGATGAAATGAAGGCGCCTCATTTGTAAAACAAGGGCTGATTAAAAGATTGATCCGATTGAAGCACATTACCCAAACGTGATGCCTTTCAGAAGAAGTGCTGAAACAAAGTGAATTTAACAAAACGTCAAAAAGCAGAGCTAATTTGTGTGAAGCGCAGTGATAGTGTGACATATGGACCAAAAACAAACGACCCAATATTATCATTACAAAACCATAAAGTGCCTTTCAAAACAACAAAAAGCAGTTCAAGAAAGAAAGTGAAGTAGGGCAGGCAGGTGATCTCCATGATGTAGTAATGGTGCTTGATGTGGAAGCTGCTATTTAAAACAAGGGGCTGATTGATCCGATTACACAGTTGTGGTAGGATATAGTGCCTTTCATAGCAAGGCTGTAGCACAGTAATCTGCATGACAAAATGATAGCACTGTGTAAAATAAAAAGAAATTATAGACTGGTCTACCTAAATATAATCACAATACCATAGAGTGCCTTTTTAAAGATTAAAAGCGTTCAATGAAAGAACACTAGTGGACAGGAAGTCTGCGTAACGAAATGATTGTTCTTCATAAGAAACAAAGGCTGATTCATAAATTAGTCCGGTTAAAGCACTAAATAACAACAGTGCTGGTCAAATTATGTAATCAAGCTTTCAAAAGGGCAAAAAATAATAAAAAAGAGCTGGGAAAGAAATTATGTGCAATAGAAGAGAATGACTATAAAGTAAGATCAATGGTTAGGTTTTCTATCCTCACTGCGATTATTTTGTAAATGACCTTGAAGTGTGCTCTTGGGTCAGGTGACCCGCAGAGACAAGGTCACATGACTTCCCCCTCCCCCTCCCATTCTCTCCGGTACTTTCCACTGCGGTTGTTTTTGTTTTTTGCATTGTTCTGACGCCAGGGACTTTCCACATTCTGGGAGGCTGGAAATCCCCTGTGCGGCCTGCCAAAGATGGCTGCTTCCTTGTTTCAGTTTACAAAAGAAAATGCGGCCCCTCCTTACCGGTTAATAGTTCATGTTTAGATAAATCTGGTAATTTTATTTTATAATGCTGCCACACTGCTTCAGTGTCCCAGGTCCAAGTTCTTACTCGTTAGTGTCAGGTTAATTAGGGCATTAGGGTGGGAGCGTGCGATGTACCCTGCAATGGACTGGCACCCCGTCTGAGTCTGCTTAATGCCTTTTGCCCAGGACTGCCCATGACCCTGAACTGTATGAGCAGGTTAGGAAATGAATGGGCACTGGAAATAAAATGAGGCGAATATAAAGTCTGTGGATCTATTATATAGTGCCTTTCATATCTATCTAGCTATCTATTATATAGTGTCTTTCATATCTATCTATCTATCTATCTATCTATCTATCTATTATATAGTGCCTTTCATATCTATCTATTATATAGTGCCTTTCATATCTATCTATCTATCTCTATCTATCTATCTATCATATAGTGCCTTTCATATCTATCTAGCTATCTATTATATAGTGCCTTTCATATCTATCTATCTATCTCTATCTATCTATCTATCATATAGTGCCTTTCATATCTATCTAGCTATCTATTATATAGTGTCTTTCATATCTATCTATCTATCTATCTATCTATCTATCTATCTATCTATCTATCTATTATATAGTGCCTTTCATATCTATCTATTATATAGTGCCTTTCATATCTATCTATCTATCTTATCTATTATATAGTGCCTTTCATATCTATCTATCTATCTCTATCTATCTATCTATCATATAGTGCCTTTCATATCTATCTAGCTATCTATTATATAGTGCCTTTCATATCTATCTATCTATCTATCTATCTATCTATCTATCTATCTATCTATCTATCATGCCTTTCATATCTATCTATCTATTATATAGTGCCTTTCATATCTATCTATTATATAGTGCCTTTCATATCTATCTATCTATCTATCTATCTATCTATCTATCTATCTATCTATCTATCTATTATATAGTGCCTTTCATATCTATCTATCTATCTATCTATCTATCTATCTATCTATCTATCTATCTATCTATCTATTTATATAGTGCCTTTCATATCTATCTATCTATCTCTATCTATCTATCATATAGTGCCTTTCATATCTATCTAGCTATCTATTATATAGTGCCTTTCATATCTATCTATCTATCTATCTATCTATCTATCTATCATGCCTTTCATATCTATCTATCTATTATATAGTGCCTTTCATATCTATCTATCTATCTATCTATCTATCTATCTATCTATCTATCTATCTATCTATCTATCTACATTATTATTATTTATTATATCATTATTAAGGATTGACAACATACAATGCATTCAGAAAGTCAACAGTCCCCTTCACTTTCTTCACATATTATTATGTTGCACCCAGTACCCCAGAATGACAAAGTGAAAATAGGATTTTTAGGATTTTTTGCAGATTTATTAAAAACAAAAAACTGAAATTTCCCATTGACAGGAGTATTCAGAGCCTTTATTCAGCCATTCCAGCCTGAAGACTTCTTGGTCTGACCAGACATGCTTGGTAGACACATATTTGGGGATTGGTCTGCCATTTTTTTCTCTGCAGATCCTCCCAAGCTCTTTCAGGTTGGATGGAGACCATCGGTGGACAGCTATTTCAAGGTCTCTCCCGGGTGTTTGATTGGGTTCTGGCTGGGCCACTCAAGGACATTCCCAGAGTTGTCCCAAAGCCACCCTTGTGATCTCCCTTGCTTTGTGAACCTTTATCCCAGAATGAGGTCCAGAGTGCTCTGAGAAGGTTTCGTTAAGGATATCTTCAGCTTTCCCTCAACCTTGACTAGTCTCTCAGTCCCGGGTACTGCCACCGCCATGCTTCCCCATTGGAATGGTGTTGCACAGGTCGTCAGCAGTGATTAGCTTCCACCAGACATGATGCTAATCTTGGACCACAGCTTCTTGTTTCTCATAGTCCTTTATGTGCCTTTTCGCAAATTCCAAGTGGGCTTTCATGTGTCTTTTACTAAGAACAGGCTCCTGTCTGATCTCTCTGCCATAAAACACAGATGGGTAGAGTGTTGCAGTGATGGTTGTCCTTCTGGACGTTTCTTGCATCTCCACACAGTTCCTTAGGAGTTCAGCCAGAGTGACTAACAGGCTCTTGGTCAGTTCTCTTGCCAAGGCCCTTTTCCCATCATTACTCAGGCCTAGTCCACATGTACGTCGGTATTTTTTTAGTTTTTTATATGTGTTTTGGCCTTTCGTCCACATGTAAACTGCATTTTAAGTCCTTGAAAATGAACCTTTTGAAAAACTTCTTTCAGGGTGAAGATGTGTAGAAGGCAGCAGGCGGCTGGCGTCCATGCCCAGCCAGGACGCCCCTGCACACTATATTCAGGGGGAGCAGCTCTGGACACTGCAATACCTCCCCCTGGACATTAGATGGCTGCCCCCCTGGTGTGGAGTAGTGCCTCGGTTTCCCACAAGGCTCCCTGGGAATTGGACTTGGGTGCCGCCCTGTTGGGTCCCGCAGGCACCGCCTTGGGGTGCTGTGTGTGGGACTCCTGAGCCCATGTGGGCAGCAGATTCATCACACCCGGGAGTGTAACCGGAACTCGATGATCAAGCACCTGGAGCACTTCTGGGTGAACTATAAAAGGAGCCAGCGACCACCACTCAGCGGCCAGAGTCGGGTGGAGGAGGACAAGGTTGCCTAGGAGTAGTGGTGGTGCCAGAGAGAGAAGAAGAGTGCTTGGTGATACTTGGTGTGTTTTATCTGGGACTATGCATTGCCTGTGTGACATGGGAAAGACGTGCGCCCACAAGGGAAGAAAATAAAATAGTTTTTGTTTATTTTACATGTGCCTCCCGTGTCCAATCTATACAGCGTCTACTCTTACAACGTCTAGACAGAGAAAATTGAGTTTTTGGCTTGTAACCTCAGAGTCTGTGTCGCTATCTTCTTTGCTTGATGTCAGAGTGTGCACCATAATCTCTTTTGTTTACATGAGGCAATTTTGTGCAATGGTGGGCATAGTGCTGGTGTTAATCTTGTTAATGGGACTTTTTACATGTTTGCTTTTAAACATACAATTACTCTATCACTATATTGAGCAACAGACATGTGAGAATGCGCTATGGAGGTCCCTGCTACATCGAACACGCCGACGGCACAGATCCAGACACCAACATCTCCAGTTTTGGACGAGAACCGGTCGGACCGCTAGTTGGTGGGACAGCTTTGAGAACAAAATTGTTGTTGCTGAGGAGAATTTTCATTTGTCAAGGTCATCGCTGTTGTCTTTGAGTGAGCTGCTTCACCGCCTCTTGTTTTGTTACGCTCTTGACAGCAGTTTTTTGCATTTTCAAGGTTTTCATGTGGATAGAGATTATTTAAAAAGCAGTGTGCATGTGGCTGGGATTTCTTATTTAAGAAAAAAAGGAGTAATCAGAATCAGAAAAACTTTATTCATCCCAAAGGAAATTGTTTATGTTACAACTACAGGGAGTCCTCGGGTTACAACATCTCGACATACGACGTTTTCGAGTTTACAACGCTCACTCCCATAAAAACTTAAAAAATTGAGATGTGAGTGTTTCGGCTTACGCTGTTAGCATCATACTTACAGACTACGTGGGAGAACTAGTTTGGTTGTGTGGAAGATGAATGTTCTCTTCATTCCCTTGTACTAATCCTTCTCTAAGGAGTTAAGCAGAAGTAAGCTTTAAAAAACATGCTTTGCTGAGTAAACAGAAAAAAATATTTGTTCAAAGGATTCAAGGTCTAAGCATTTCACACTGAGACTGCCTTATGACGTTTTCCCTTAGTTTACATCTGAACGCCATAACAAGGAGCCAAGGAATCAAGTTGCACAAGGAGCATTGAAGGGGCTCAAGGATTGTGTATAATAAAGTGTTGACTGTTGCATTTTCATAATGAATATTAAATCACGCATTCTAGGGGTATAAAAACTTGCCCCACCCAATAAACAGGGTTCAGAAGAGCCCTGACGCTGTCATGTAATATTGATTGCCTGCTTTTCTGAAACCTGCTCACTGTGACAATGTGAAAATAAAGCTGCTATATGACCACACCTGCTGTCTTGTCTAAGTGATCGTCCACAGTTGCGCATGGTGGAAGTACGCAGCGTTTGAGTGAGGGAGTTGGCAAACTAGTTTGGTTGCACGCGGCATAAGTGTTCTGTTTGTGTTGCTTTGTTTGGTGACTTTTTGGCCCTTATCATGGCTCCTAAATGAAAGTCAGAGTCTTCAGATGTTAATGCTTCGAAGAAGAGGAAAGCCATCACGATGGAAGTGAAATTAGACATTGTAAAGAGATCAGAAGGAATAAACGTAAGGAATTTTTTTACACTCATTTTATGTCATTTTTTCTCTTACTAATAGCGTACAGTACAGTATATTTATGTCCTTTTCCTTTTTTTTGGCTTAGTTGTGTTTTTATGTTCTAGCTTATGATTTTACAAATGTGTTAGGATACGTAAGTGACTTAGGCTAGGGTGTGTTTCAACTTACACCAAAATTTGGGTTACATCACTGTTGTAGGAACGGAACTGTGTTGTAACCCAAGGCCTCCCTGTATACACATAGACAAAGGCCAAGTAACACTAAGAGCAATAAGCATGTCTCTCTATTATTAAAAAAAAAACTTTGGGAAGGAGATTAGGGAGACAAGACGTGATCTTCTCAGAAGACAATTTCAAGTCTCCGCGAGAGACACTTTAACTTGCTCCCAGCTCTTAAAACAATGACAAGTGACAAGCAAAACACGCAGCTTTCCAGCAACAGAAAGCCAGCAGATGATCCAACCCGCTTCTCCTTTAGCGTGTGATCAGCCCCCCACCCAAATCCTTCACAACGCAAGCAGCAGAGACACGAAGTGGCAAAAGGACAGCTGCTATACAGGCTTTTAAATGAATGATGCACAGCGCGACAGCAACAGCAGCAAAAAGACAGCAAATGATTCGACGACATCTCCTTAGCATGCGTTCAGCCGCCACCCCTTCACAACGCGAACAGCGTTATACGTCCTGCAAGAAAGAGATTTAACCATGCCTGGGGCCGGAAATAAAGGACAAGCACTTTTTTTACAATGTCACACGAGACAAGGCAGTGAGACATCATTTAAAACAGCGTTTCTCAACCCTAGGGGGGCCTGCCCCACAGTTTGAGAACCACTGATTTAAAACAAGTCCACGGACATCTAACCTAGCAGTTGTTGGATTGGTTTTGGCAGAAACGCTTCATGTGCTCTCAGCTCTTAAAACAACGACAAGTGACAAGCAAAACATGCAGCTTGTCAGCAGCAAAAACCCAGCAGATGATCCGACCGCTTCTCCTTAGCGTGCGTTCAGCCAAACGAGCAGCAGAGACGCAAAGTGGCAAAAGGACAGCTGCTGTACAGGCTTTGAAATGATCGGGCAGCTCACCAGCAGCAGAAAGACAGCAGATGATCCGACGGCATCTCCTTAGCGTGCGTTCAGCAGTACCCCCATCACAACGTGAGCAGCGTTATACGTCCTGCGAGAAAGAGATGTAACAACACCCAGGGTCAGAAATAAAGGACAAGTATTGTTTTTACAAAAGTTTTAAAGTAAAAGTGAAAATAATGCACATGTAATAATTCCCATAAACATAACAATCTCTTTAAATTGTATATCCGGTAAACCAAACTTGGGGGTGGGTGAGCAAAGCGAGCAGGGGACGGAGCCCTCTAGTAAAATAAAAATATAGAACATAAATATCAAAATAAATTGCAACAAATCATCATTCACTAAGCTGTGCTGACGCGACACTGGAAGGATAGACGAATAGAATAATTAAACATGTACTACGAAGATATTTCAATGTTCCTTAAAAGTTTTGAAGAATCGGCATTCTAAGCTTACAAATGGCTTAACGTCTATTACAGAGCTGATTGTGTGGCGATTGGAGAAAGAAAAGTATGGACAGGAATTGGAGGTTTGAAAGAGACAGTACTTCTGTAATAAATTATTTCATCGAAGGTCGCACATGGTGCAGCAAGCCTCTTGCGTGAGATATGAACAATCACTGCGTCACCGTGTTCCCATGTTTAATAACATGCTTTCATTCCTATCATCATGAAAATGATATCACGTATACATCTCAGTATTTTAATTATTCAGAGAGCTGTAATATCACGAATGTAATGGATTCTGTGTCCTGTCGGAGAAAGAGAAAGAACGGAAGCACGTAGTGATTCACACACATAGAAGATCAAACACAGAAAAAAGCATTTAACATGCTACTTGAGAAACTAGTAAAATAAACGATTTTAAGATGAAGTTTATGATGTTCTACTTTAATGGCAAAATAAACAACGTGATTAAAGTGGAAATTTCGAGATTAAAGTTGACATTTCGTGCTTTTTTCCCACTGTGTGCCTATGTTTTTTGTTTGTACCCTAATAAGCTTTCATATGACACTCAGACGGTGGGCTACGACTCGCCTTTTCACAGCGACTTTGATATGTGATTTCTTTTTTATTTCGGGCACTGTGCGACTTTGTGAAGTTGAGCCTTCGAGTTTCTCCGACACTCTGTCACTCGATCAGCTTCCTTTTGTTGATTATACCACTGTTTAAACCAACAAATAGTACGTTTTTCCTTTGCCTCCACTTGGTATTCGCTGAAATTCTTATATTTTCTCCCGTGCTTTTCCCATTGTCTTTTCACAGAAGGCTATTTATATTGATTTGCATATTCACAGAGGCGTAATTCTGGGAGGAGTTGGGGCGGGACAGAAGGCGCGTGCACGTGCGTTACTTTTCACGCAAATCGGGATTTATGTAGTAGAAGAACGTGAAAGTATGCGTGCGCACAGATTCCTGCATCTGGATTTTTCTGTGCGTACGCACAATCCCGCTTTTGTGCTTACGCCATGTTATAGTGTGAGTTCTACGCACGGCGTTATACATGAGGCCCCAGGACCAGATAATATTTACCCTCGAGATCTTAAGGAGGCTAGCGAGTACATACAGAAACCCTTGACACATATTTTTAGGAAGTCACTACGCACTGGAGAGATTCCGAAGGACTGGAAAATGGCAAATATCATCCCATTATATAAAAAGGGTGACAAAGCAGATCCAAGCAACTATAGGCCAGTAAGCTTAACGGGCATCACAGGAAAATTAATGGAAGGAATTATTAAGGATAAGATTGAGCAACACCTGGCAAGGACAGGAGTTATTAGGAACAGTAAGCATGGCGTCAGAAGAGGGAGGTCGTGTTTTACTGACAGGCTGGAATTCTATGAGGAGGCAACAAAAGGATATGACCGGAGTGGAGCAGATGATATTATAGATCTGGACTTTCAGAAAGCATTTGATAAGGTGCCACATGAGAGGGAGGGCATCAAATTAAAAGAAGTGGCAGTTCAGGGTGTGGGGTGTAGATGGGGTCAGAATTGGCTCAGACACAGGAATCAGAGGGTGATGGTGCGAGGAACCTCATCAGAACTGGCCAATGTTAAGAGTGGTGACCAGCAGGGGGCAGTGCAGGGGCCACTGGTATTTTTAATATTGATAAATGATTTAGATAGGAATATAAGTAACAAGCTGGTTAAGTTTGCAGATGATACCAAGATAGGAGGATTAGCAGATAATTTGGAATCCGTTATATCATCACAGAAAGATTTGGATAGCAGACAGGCTTGGGCAGATTTGTGGCAGATGAAATTTAATGTCAGTAAATGTAAAGTATTACACATAGAAAATAAAAATGTGAAGTTAGAATACACAATGGGCGGTCGGAAAATCGAGAGTCCACCTTATGAGAATGATTAGGAGTCGTAGTGGACTCTAAGCTATCGACTTCCCAACAGTGTTCAGAAGCCATTAAGAAGGCTAACAGAATGTCAGATGATATAGCGCCTTGATGTGTGGAGTACAAGTCACAGGAGGTTCTGCTCAAGCTTTATAACACACTGGTGAGGCCTCATCTGGAGTTTTGTGTGCAGTTTTGGTCTCCAGGCTACAAAAAGGACATAGCAGCGCTAGAAAAGGTCCAGAGAAGAGTGACGAGGCTGATTTCAGGGCTACAGGGGTTGAATTATGAGGAAAGATTAAAAGAACTGAGCCTTTACAGTTTAAGCAAAAGAAGATTAAGAAGTAACCTGATTGAAGTGTTTAAATTATGAAGGAAATTAGTACAGTGGGGGCGGCATGGTGGCACATTGGTAGCGCTGCTACCTCACAGTTAGGAGACCCAAGTTCGCTTCCCGGGTCCTCCCTGCATGGAGTTTGCATGTTCTCCCCGTGTCTGCGTGGGTGTCCTCCGGGCGCTCCGGTTTCCTCCCACAGTCCAAAGACATGCAGGTTAAGTGGATTGGTGATTCTAAATTGGCCCTAGTGTGTGTGTGTGTGTGTCCTGCGGTGGGTTGGCACCCTGCCCGGGATTGGTTCCTGCCTTGTGCCCTGTGTTGGCTGGGATTGGATCCAGCAGACCCCCGTGACCCTGTGTTCGGATTCAGCGGGTTGGAAAATGGATGGATTAGTACAGTGGATCGAGACTGTTATTTTAAAATGAGTTCATCAAGAACGTGGGGACACATTCGGAAACTTGTTAAGGGTAAATTCTGCACAAACATTAGGAAGTTTTTCTTTACACAAAGAACGATAGCCACTTGGAATAAGCGACCAAGTAGTGTGGTAGACAGTAAGATGTTGGGGACTTTCAAAACTCGACTTGATGTTTTTTTTGGAAGAAATAAGTGGATGGGACTGGCGAGCTTTGTTGGGCTGAATGGCCTGTTCTCGTCTAAAGTGTTCTAATGTTCTAATGTTCTAATGAAGACATTTTGTTGTAGCCTTAACCTGCACTTACACCGTTCTGGGTATGAAGTTAAACTGCATCCAGACCTGCAAGCAGGTCCTCCAACTTACAGGGAAAACTTTGGGGGTTAGTGGCATGATTGGCACTCCAGCCATTGTAAAAAAAAACCTCACACCATCCCATTCCATTCAAACTAGTGTGGTGCTGAGGTATCACCCGTTGCACGGCTGCACTCGGGTCCTAATTTGGGATCCTGAGGTGGTTCGTCGTGTGGTGGGTGCGGCAACACACTGTATCAGTGCAGGCTCCCAACTTTTCCACTTCTCTCCTCTCTTTCTCAGATCTGAGCCTCAAATCAATCCTGACTCAGAGCTCTGCGGGAAATTTCCTTGGACCTCATGCTCAACTGTGAGATCTTCTAATAGACAGGCGTGTGCCTTTACCAAGTACCTCCAGTGAATTGAATTGACCACAGGTGGCCCCCAAACAAGGTGCCGAAAACATTTCAATGATGATCAACAGGACGGGATGCACCTCTGCAAAATCTCAAATGTCATCGAAAAGAGTCAGGATACTTGTGTCAATGTGACAAGTCATTTTGATGTGAGAAAAAATTACTTTGAATGATTTTAGCAGAAAGCTGCAACATAGCAAAATGTAAAAAAGTGAAGGGGTCTGAAGAGTTTGTGAATGGGTGGTACGTGTCATTGTATTAACATTCTCAAAACTGAAATACAGGGACGAAGAGGGTTGGCACCACAACACGGACCCCCAAATCATTTTTTATTCAATTTATATTTTTAAACTGTATTGAGGATTTGTTCTGTTCTGTGTATTGTATTGTATTGTATTGTATTGACCCCCTTCTTTTGACACCCACTGCACGCCCAACCTACTTAGAAAGGGGTCTCTCTTTGAACTGCCTTTCCCGAGGTTTCTTCCATTTTTCCCTACAAGGGGTTTTTGGGAGTTTTTCCTTATCTTCTTAGAGAGTCAAGGCTGGGGGGCTGTCAAGAGGCAGGGCCTGTTAAAGCCCATTGCTGCACTTCTTGTGTGATTTTGGGCTATACAATAATAAATTGTATTGTATTGTATTGTATTTAGTAACCAGCCCACTCAATTCAAGGTGTCTACCTTGTGTTGCATATTGCGCTTGTGAGGCTACTTGAGGGCTCTTCTAGTTGTAACTCCACCTCGAACCAAGGGTTGGCACTGTCAGCTACTGCTTCTCCTCCTTTTCTTCCTACAAATTGGATGATCGCCAGTCTACCTGATGCCACTTCCGGATTGTTGTGTCATGGCCCCACCCTTTCCGGTCTGGCTTCCTCTTAAGGGGCAGTACCGCCATCTTTGGATCAGTCAAGCTCTGACTATGGTCTGAAAAGACATGCACACTTTGTTGCTTTTGCTTCTTTTTTTGTTTTTTGGGGCCATCAAATATACAGGGTTCACCTCTGAGGTGCCCCAACTCTCTTTAACTGTCCTTTTGATTTTGTTACACTTGGTAATTCTGGATGCAAAGCAAAAAAGAAAAGATCCTTTAGACAAGATGGTAGCCTATCAGAGGTCCACACTGAATTCACAATTTGGAGTTTCCAGTTAGTCCAGCCTGCATGTCTATGGGGATGCGGAAGGACATCTGAGGTATCCATAAATATATAGAGAGAACATGCAGACTCCACACTGACAGCAAGCGGACATGGGATTTGAACCCATTAACATCACCATGCCACCCTAATAACAAGTAATATATTAATACTTTTCTTGGTCAGGAAGGGGAAGGAGAATGTGGTAGACCAGTTTTGCTTCTCCCTGGGAGGCATCTTGATTGTAACACTCTCACAGAAGCCTTGGAGGGGCATCAATCTCCATTGCGAGAGTGTTTGTGATGAACATTATTTTTTCATAACGTTAAACATAACCAGCGCTGTTTACATAAATCAGGAAGAGGGTTCACATGTCTGAAGGCAAAACTTGGATTGTACCGATTTAGACAATTCGGCAATTTCAAATTCGGCTTCAGTCAGTCTTTCCAGGCCCCAGTTGTAGTCAATGTGTGGCCTAAATCAGCAGCTCCAATTCAGCCACAGGGTGAGTGGGTAACAGTGAGTTGGTGGTCTAAGAAGTTAAGATTTAGCCCCTCAGGAGTCGTGACTCCTCACGTCACTGTTAAAGCTGTTTAAATCTTCCTTGAGAGCCACCAGGTGCCAGGAGAGGCTTTCAGCCCAAGCATTAACTTCAAAAGCCTGTGCAGCGTTTGAGGGTCTTTGGACCCCGAGGACATAGAGGCTGCATTTGCTGTAGCCAAAGCCCACAGACTGTGATTTTGAAAGTTACTCATAATACCTTTATGAGCGTTTATTTTTTACATTTCTATTATGTTCACTTTTACTTTACTTTTTATATATTAAGATGTGCAATTTGTTTCAATTTTATTATCATGTGCACCTTACATTTATTTGCATTTTATCACTTATGTATATTTTTTTTAAATGTACTTTATTCTATTATTTTTCTACAATCCCCAACCACACACCAGGGCCAATTGAAAATCATCAGTTCACCTAACGTAACATAAAAATGTAGACACAGGATATCTATCTATCTATTATATAGTGCCTTTCACATCTATCTATCTATCTATCTATCTATCTATCTATCTATCTATCTATCTATCTATCTATCTATCTATCTATCTATCTATCTATCTATCTATCTGTTATATAGTGCCTTTCACATCTATCTATCTATCTATCTATCTATCTATCTATCTATCTATCTATCTATCTATCTATTATATAGTGCCTTTCACATCTATCTATCTATCTATCTGTTATATAGTGCCTTTCACATCCATCTATCTATCTATCTATCTATCTATCTATCTATCTATCTATCTATCTATCTATCTATTATATAGTGCCTTTCACATCTATCTATCTATCTATCTATCTATCTATCTATCTATCTATCTATTATATAGTGCCTTTCACATCTATCTTTCTATCTATTATATAGTGCCTTTCACATCTATCTATGTATCTATTATATAGTGCCTTTCACATCCATCTATCTATCTATCTATCTATCTATCTATCTATCTATCTATCTGCTATATAGTTCCTCTCACATCTATCTATCTATCTATCTATCTATCTATCTATCTATCTATCTATCTATCTATCTATCTATCTGTTATATAGTGCCTTTCACATCTATCTATCTATCTATCTATCTATCTATCTATCTATCTATCTATCTATCTATCTATCTATCTATCTATCTATCTGTTATATAGTGCCTTTCACATCTATCTATCTATCTATCTATCTATCTATCTATCTATCTATCTATCTATTATATAGTGCCTTTCACATCTATCTATCTATCTATCTATCTATCTATCTATCTATCTATCTATCTATCTATCTATCTATTATATAGTGCCTTTCACATCTATCTATCTGTTATATAGTGCCTTTCACATCTATCTTTCTATCTATTATATAGTGCCTTTCACATCTATCTATGTATCTATTTTATAGTGCCTTTCACATCTATATAACTATCTATCTTCTATCTATCTATCTATCTATCATATAGTGCCTTTCTATCTATCTATCTATCTATCTATCTATCTATCTATCTATCTATTATATGGTGTCTTTCACATCTATCTATCTATCTATCTATCTATCTATCTATCTATCTATCTATCTATCTATCTATTATATAGTGCCTTTCACATCTATCTATCTATCTATCTATCTATCTATCTATCTATCTATCTATCTATCTATTATATAGTGCCTTTCACATCTATCTATCTATCTATCTGTTATATAGTGCCTTTCACATCTATCTTTCTATCTATTATATAGTGCCTTTCACATCTATCTATGTATCTATTTTATAGTGCCTTTCACATCTATCTATCTATCTATCTGTTATATAGTGCCTTTCACATCTATCTTTCTATCTATTATATAGTGCCTTTCACATCTATCTATGTATCTATTTTATAGTGCCTTTCACATCTATCTATCTATCTATCTATCTATCTATCTATCTATCTATCTATCTATCTATTATATAGTGCCTTTCACATCTATCTATCTATCTATCTGTTATATAGTGCCTTTCACATCCATCTATCTATCTATCTATCTATCTATCTATCTATCTATCTATCTATCTATCTATCTATTATATAGTGCCTTTCACATCTATCTATCTATCTATCTATCTATCTATCTATCTATCTATCTATCTATCTATCTATCTATCTATCTATCTATTATATAGTGCCTTTCACATCTATCTTTCTATCTATTATATAGTGCCTTTCACATCTATCTATGTATCTATCTATCTATCTATCTATCTATCTATCTATCTATCTATCTATCTATTATATAGTGCCTTTCACATCTATCTATCTATCTATCTATCTATCTATCTATCTATCTATCTATCTATCTATCTATTATATAGTGCCTTTCACATCTATCTTTCTATCTATTATATAGTGCCTTTCACATCTATCTATGTATCTATTATATAGTGCCTTTCACATCTATCTATCTATCTATCTATCTATCTATCTATCTATCTATCTATCTATCATATAGTGCCTTTCTATCTATCTATCTATCTATCTATCTATCTATCTATCTATCTATCTATCTATCTATCTATCTATCTATCTATCTATCTATCTATCTATCTATCTGTTATATAGTGCCTTTCACATCTATCTATCTATCTATCTATCTATCTATCTATCTATCTATCTATCTATCTATCTATCTATCTATCTATCTATTATATAGTGCCTTTCACATCTATCTATCTATCTATCTGTTATATAGTGCCTTTCACATCCATCTATCTATCTATCTATCTATCTATCTATCTATCTATCTATCTATCTATCTATCTATTATATAGTGCCTTTCACATCTATCTATCTATCTATCTATCTATCTATCTATCTATCTATCTATTATATAGTGCCTTTCACATCTATCTTTCTATCTATTATATAGTGCCTTTCACATCTATCTATGTATCTATTATATAGTGCCTTTCACATCTATCTATCTATCTATCTATCTATCTATCTATCTATCTATCTATCTATCTATCATATAGTGCCTTTCTATCTATCTATCTATCTATCTATCTATCTATCTATCTATCTATCTATCTATCTATCTATCTATCTGTTATATAGTGCCTTTCACATCTATCTATCTATCTATCTATCTATCTATCTATCTATCTATCTATCTATCTATCTATCTATCTATCTATCTATCTGTTATATAGTGCCTTTCACATCTATCTATCTATCTATCTATCTATCTATCTATCTATCTATCTATCTATTATATAGTGCCTTTCACATCTATCTATCTATCTATCTATCTATCTATCTATCTATCTATCTATCTATCTATCTATCTATTATATAGTGCCTTTCACATCTATCTATCTGTTATATAGTGCCTTTCACATCTATCTTTCTATCTATTATATAGTGCCTTTCACATCTATCTATGTATCTATTTTATAGTGCCTTTCACATCTATATAACTATCTATCTTCTATCTATCTATCTATCTATCATATAGTGCCTTTCTATCTATCTATCTATCTATCTATCTATCTATCTATCTATCTATTATATGGTGTCTTTCACATCTATCTATCTATCTATCTATCTATCTATCTATCTATCTATCTATCTATCTATCTATTATATAGTGCCTTTCACATCTATCTATCTATCTATCTATCTATCTATCTATCTATCTATCTATCTATCTATTATATAGTGCCTTTCACATCTATCTATCTATCTATCTGTTATATAGTGCCTTTCACATCTATCTTTCTATCTATTATATAGTGCCTTTCACATCTATCTATGTATCTATTTTATAGTGCCTTTCACATCTATCTATCTATCTATCTGTTATATAGTGCCTTTCACATCTATCTTTCTATCTATTATATAGTGCCTTTCACATCTATCTATGTATCTATTTTATAGTGCCTTTCACATCTATCTATCTATCTATCTATCTATCTATCTATCTATCTATCTATCTATCTATTATATAGTGCCTTTCACATCTATCTATCTATCTATCTGTTATATAGTGCCTTTCACATCCATCTATCTATCTATCTATCTATCTATCTATCTATCTATCTATCTATCTATCTATCTATTATATAGTGCCTTTCACATCTATCTATCTATCTATCTATCTATCTATCTATCTATCTATCTATCTATCTATCTATCTATCTATCTATCTATATAGTGCCTTTCACATCTATCTTTCTATCTATTATATAGTGCCTTTCACATCTATCTATGTATCTATCTATCTATCTATCTATCTATCTATCTATCTATCTATCTATCTATTATATAGTGCCTTTCACATCTATCTATCTATCTATCTATCTATCTATCTATCTATCTATCTATCTATCTATCTATCTATCTATCTATTATATAGTGCCTTTCACATCTATCTTTCTATCTATTATATAGTGCCTTTCACATCTATCTATGTATCTATTATATAGTGCCTTTCACATCTATCTATCTATCTATCTATCTATCTATCTATCTATCTATCTATCTATCATATAGTGCCTTTCTATCTATCTATCTATCTATCTATCTATCTATCTATCTATCTATCTATCTATCTATCTATCTATCTATCTATCTATCTATCTATCTATCTATCTGTTATATAGTGCCTTTCACATCTATCTATCTATCTATCTATCTATCTATCTATCTATCTATCTATCTATCTATCTATCTATCTATCTATCTGTTATATAGTGCCTTTCACATCTATCTATCTATCTATCTATCTATCTATCTATCTATCTATCTATCTATCTATCTATCTATTATATAGTGCCTTTCACATCTATCTATCTATCTATCTATCTATCTATCTATCTATTATATAGTGCCTTTCACATCTATCTATCTGTTATATAGTGCCTTTCACATCTATCTTTCTATCTATTATATAGTGCCTTTCACATCTATCTATGTATCTATTTTATAGTGCCTTTCACATCTATATAACTATCTATCTTCTATCTATCTATCTATCTATCATATAGTGCCTTTCTATCTATCTATCTATCTATCTATCTATCTATCTATCTATCTATCTATCTATTATATGGTGTCTTTCACATCTATCTATCTATCTATCTATCTATCTATCTATCTATCTATCTATCTATCTATCTATTATATAGTGCCTTTCACATCTATCTATCTATCTATCTATCTATCTATCTATCTATCTATCTATCTATCTATCTATCTATCTATCTATCTATTATATAGTGCCTTTCACATCTATCTATCTATCTATCTGTTATATAGTGCCTTTCACATCTATCTTTCTATCTATTATATAGTGCCTTTCACATCTATCTATGTATCTATTTTATAGTGCCTTTCACATCTATCTATCTATCTATCTGTTATATAGTGCCTTTCACATCTATCTTTCTATCTATTATATAGTGCCTTTCACATCTATCTATGTATCTATTTTATAGTGCCTTTCACATCTATCTATCTATCTATCTATCTATCTATCTATCTATCTATCTATCTATTATATAGTGCCTTTCACATCTATCTATCTATCTATCTGTTATATAGTGCCTTTCACATCCATCTATCTATCTATCTATCTATCTATCTATCTATCTATCTATCTATCTATCTATCTATTATATAGTGCCTTTCACATCTATCTATCTATCTATCTATCTATCTATCTATCTATCTATCTATCTATTATATAGTGCCTTTCACATCTATCTTTCTATCTATTATATAGTGCCTTTCACATCTATCTATGTATCTATTATATAGTGCCTTTCACATCTATCTATCTATCTATCTATCTATCTATCTATCTATCTATCTATCTATCTATCTATCTATCTATCTATCTATCTGTTATATAGTGCCTTTCACATCTATCTATCTATCTATCTATCTATCTATCTATCTATCTATCTATCTATCTATCTATCTATCTATCTATCTATCTGTTATATAGTGCCTTTCACATCTATCTATCTATCTATCTATCTATCTATCTATCTATCTATTATATAGTGCCTTTCACATCTATCTATCTATCTATCTATCTATCTATCTATCTATCTATCTATCTATCTATCTATCTATCTATTATATAGTGCCTTTCACATCTATCTATCTATCTATCTATCTATCTATCTATCTATCTATCTATCTATCTATCTATCTATTATATAGTGCCTTTCACATCTATCTATCTGTTATATAGTGCCTTTCACATCTATCTTTCTATCTATTATATAGTGCCTTTCACATCTATCTATGTATCTATTTTATAGTGCCTTTCACATCTATATAACTATCTATCTTCTATCTATCTATCTATCTATCATATAGTGCCTTTCTATCTATCTATCTATCTATCTATCTATCTATCTATCTATCTATCTATCTAT
Source organism: Erpetoichthys calabaricus (assembly GCF_900747795.2). NCBI lineage: Eukaryota > Metazoa > Chordata > Cladistia > Polypteriformes > Polypteridae > Erpetoichthys > Erpetoichthys calabaricus. The sequence continues at coordinate 12,869,443 of NC_041403.2, forward strand.
CTATCTATCTATCTATCTATCTATCTATCTATTATATGGTGTCTTTCACATCTATCTATCTATCTATCTATCTATCTATCTATCTATCTATCTATCTATCTATCTATCTATCTATCTATCTATTATATAGTGCCTTTCACATCTATCTATCTATCTATCTATCTATCTATCTATCTATCTATCTATCTATCTATCTATCTATCTATCTATCTATCTATCTATTATATAGTGCCTTTCACATCTATCTATCTATCTATCTGTTATATAGTGCCTTTCACATCTATCTTTCTATTATATAGTGCCTTTCACATCTATCTATGTATCTATTTTATAGTGCCTTTCACATCTATCTATCTATCTATCTATCTGTTATATAGTGCCTTTCACATCTATCTTTCTATCTATTATATAGTGCCTTTCACATCTATCTATGTATCTATTTTATAGTGCCTTTCACATCTATCTATCTATCTATCTATCTATCTATCTATCTATCTATCTATCTATCTATTATATAGTGCCTTTCACATCTATCTATCTATCTATCTATCTATCTATCTATCTATCTATCTATCTATCTATCTATCTATCTATCTATCTATCTATCTATCTATCTATCTATCTATCTATCTATCTATCTATCTATCTATCTATCTATCATATAGTGCATTTCTATCTATATAAAAATGTTAGTTTGAAATACACAATGGTAGGCCTGAAACTTGAAAATCCACCTTATGAGAGGGACCTTGATGTCACAGTGGACTGGTCATTATTATTCAGTGGAGAGCAACTAGGTGCATTATGGAACTTAAGAACATGCTCTGCTCTACTGTGACAGATTAGTGGGTTAAACCTGTTTGTTCTTGAGCAGAGGAGACTGCATGGGGACCTCTCCAGGTTTTCAAATTTTTCAAGGTACAGTATCTCCTTTAGTCCCATGATGCACCTGGTTGCACTCCAATGCACAGCTTCAAGTGTTGCTATGTCCTTATTGTCACATGGTGACCAGAATTGCACACAACACTCCAGATGTGGTCACTAGTGCATTATATAGTCTGAGCGTGACGTCCCTTGATTTATATTCAACAGTTTTTATGATTAACCTAACCTTTTACTTGCCTTTTCTGCACATTGCTTAGATTATAAAAGTGTTGTGTCAACTTAAATCTCTAAATCCTTTTCAGAGGTTGATTGCTCACAGTGTAACACTTTGCATTTTTCTACATTGTACTCCATTTCTCAAGTGTTCACCCAGTTCTGAAGCTTGTCCAAGTCATTCTGAATTTTTTTGCTGCCTCCTCAGTGTCTGTCATACCTCCAATTTTAGAATCATCTGCAAATTTCACAAGAATACTACCTACACTGGAATCAACGTCATTAATGTAAAGCAGAAGAAATAACAGAGGGTTCATGGACAGACCCCTGAGGGACTCCACTGATGACCTCATTCTATTCTGTTTTTTTCTGTACTCTTTGCCTCCTATCTGTTAACCAACTTCAGCTGCAGTTTTGTAGGTCACATCTGATGCCTACAACTTCCAGTTTCAGAATGAATCTTCTGTGTGGGACGACTGAGTCAAAGGCTTTCTGAAACTTGAAGTCAATTTTGTGTTATGCTTTGTTTTTGTCAACTATTCCCATAGCTTGTTCAAAAAAAATCTAAAAGATTGGTTTAGCAAGATCTTCCTGTCATAAACCTACGCTGGGTCTTATTTGGTGTGGTATTTTCATACAGGTACTTTTCAAATTTTGCATGGTACAGAAGTAAACCTTAATGGTCTGTAATAACCAAATCCATTTTGTCCCCCTTCTTGAAGACTGGAGTCACATTTGGAACTTTCTAGTTCTCTGTTACTTCTCCTTTCTCAAGTGACTGCTGCATAATAAGGGTTTATAAATACCATTTTTGTTTTTTTTCAATACAACTGGTAAAATCCCATCAGGTCCAGGGGTTTTATTAGTCTGCAACGTATCAACAGCTTGAAGCACATCTGGCTCGTCTATTTTAAAATCTATGAACTTGGAGTTTGTTTTAACTTCTACGTGGGGCATTCCATTTATTTGTTCCATTACAAATGACTGAAATGTTTATTCTGTTCATTTAGTATTTCTTTCTCATTTAATGGGGTTATTGTTTAATGGAATCTTGGAAAGTGAGAGGATACCTGAGTGGAGAAGAAGTGTACTGGTGCCGATATTTAAGAATAAGGGGGATGTTCAGGACTGCAGTAACTACAGGGGGATAAAACTGATGAGCCAGAGCATGAAGTTATGGGAAAGAGAAGTGGAAGCTCAGATAAGAAGTGAGGTGATGATTAGTGAGCAGCAGTGTGGTGTCATGCCAAGAAAGAGCACCACAGATGTGATGTTTCCTCTGAGGGTGTTGATGGAGAAGTTTAGAGAAGACCAGAAGGAGTTGCATTGCATCTTTGTGGACCTGGAGAAAGCATATGACAGGGTGACTGAGAGGAGTTGTGGTATTGTATGAGGAAGTCGGGAGTGGCAGAGAAGTACATAAGAGTTGTACAGGATATGTATGAGGGAAGTGTGACAGTGGTGAGGTCTGTGGTAGGAGTGACAAAGGTGGGATTACATCAGGGATCGGCTCTGAGCCCTTTCTTATTTGCAATGGTGATGAACAGGTTGACAGACGAGATTAGACAGGAGTCCCGGTGGACTGTGATGTTTGCTGATGACATTGTAATCTGTAGCGAGAGTAGGGAGCAGGTTGAGGAGACCCTGGAGAGGTAGAGATATGCTCTAGAGAGGAGAGGAATGAAGGTCAGTAGAAACAAGACAGAATACATGTGTGTGAATGAGAGGGAGGTCAGTGGAATGGTGAGGATACAAGGAGTAGAGCTGGCAAAGGTGGAGGAGTTTAAATACTTGGAATCAACAGTACAGAGTAATGGGGATTATGGAAGAGAGGTGAAAAAGAGAGTGCAGGCAGGGTGGAATGGGTGGAGAAGAGTGTCAGGAGTGATTTGTGACAGACAGGTATCAGCAAGAGTGAAAGGGAAGGTCTATAGGACGATAGGGAGACCAGCTATGTTATATGGGCTGGAGACGGTGACACTGACCAGAAAGCAGGAGACAGAGCTGGAGGTGGCAGAGTTAATGATGTTAAGATTTGCATTGGATGCGACGAGGATGGACAGGATTAGAAATAAGGACATTAGAGGGTCAGCTCAGGTTGGAAGGTTGGGAGACAAAGTCAGAGAGGTGAGATTGTGTTGGTTTGGACATGTGCAGAGGAGAGATGCTGAGTATATCGGGAGAAGGATGCTAAGGATAGAGCTGCCAGGGAAGAGGAAAAGAGGAAGGCCTAAGAGAAGGTTTATGGATGTGGTGAGAGAGGACATGCAGGTGATGGGTGTAACAGAGCAAGATGGAGAGGACATAGAGATATGGAAAATGATGATCCACTGTGGCAACCCTTAACAGGAACAGCCGAAAGAAGAAAAAGATAGAAGCATAAACCTATGCTGGCTGTTATTTAGCATATTATTTTTGTAAGTGCTTATTTCTTATTATAGTTTGCATAGTTTTGTGTGGCACAGAGGTACTTAACAGAATCCATTTTATCTATGTTCTTGAAGATTGGTTGATTTGCAACTTTCCAGTCCTCAGGTACTTCTTCTTTCTAAAGTGTCTGCTCAAATAAAGAACCCTTTATGTAGATTTCCAACAATAAATAACCATGAGTAGATGACATCAGATTTGTTTGTTCATAACCTTCAAAGGACTTCTGCTGGATATCACCATACAGTCTGAGTTCAGGTTTTCTTGATCCTGATCTGACATTAAAGATTTCTGTGTTGTCCATATAATAGGAAGCTTTTCAAAACCTAGAGAACCAGTTTCGTATGCAACAAAAAAAAGAAGGAAAAGTTTCTTTGGTGTTCAGTGTCTCTGTGAGGAACCACACAACCCAGTAGAGTGCCATCATTTTTAAAAGTGTAGTGTGGTGGAGAGTAGGACGTTAGGGACTTTGGCACTTTAGGGAAGTTTTGAGTCGTCACGTATGTATGTCAGTAGGTCACTCTCTGGACTCATTTGAGGTAGGTACTACCACCCTGGGCTGAGAGGGGGTGCTAGCACTAACCATTTCTCACCTTGATTATTATTTTGGACAATCCAGGTGAATAGGATGGATGAGCTTGTTGGCCCAAATGACTTGTTCTCATCACAGTTGTTCTAAGGTTCTCCATCTAACTTCCTCCATTAGTGGAAGACTGAGACACTAGTGTGTCCCCTATTTGGAAAGCAAGAGACCCTGGAGCGTGTTCTCAACTTCTACCCTATTGCACTTGGGGAAGGGGAGCTACCACTGATGCCACAACTAAGCGTTGAAGGAAAAACCAGTACCATCTCCATCCATCCATTTTCCAACCCACTGAATCCGAACACAGGGTCACGGGGGTCCGCTGGAGCCAATCCCAGCCAACACAGGGCACAAGGTAGGAACCAATCCCGGGCAGGGTGCCAACCCACCGCAGGACACACACAAACACACCCACACACCAAGCACACACTAGGGCCAATTTAGAATCGCCAATCCACCTAACCTGCATGTCTTTGGACTGTGGAAGGAAACCGGAGCGCCCGGAGGAAACCCACGCAGACACGGGGAGAACATGCAAACTCCACGCAGGGAGGACCCGGGAAGCGCACCCGGGTCTCCTAACTGTGAGGCAGCAGCGCTACCACTGCGCCACCGTGCCACCCCCCTTTCCATCTCCTAACACAGAAACCACCATCCAGTGTAACCGTATACTGCATAAGCTTCATCATGGCAGGGGAGAACCCAGAACCATGGTCAAAAAGCATCATGAGGACTCCTTGGGAGAGCATCAGACTGGCAATTAAATTTAAGAGGCAACTTAAGTTCCCAGAGTGTCAGCAGTACCATACTTAGGCCAGATATGTTGCTGCTGTCAGAAGCCACAGGGCCAGTGGCTTTTGGTAAAGGTTCCAGTACCCTGGGAAGAACACGTAGAGGGGATCTTTGACAGGAAAGGAACAAAGAGTCACGGCTTAGTAGAAAAATACAGCAGGAAGAAATAACTTGAACAGTGCCAGGCCATTGAAATGGGATGTAGGGGGTTCCCTCGGTAAGGAAATCACTCTGTGGGGTATCATGAGGCATTCAAGAGTAAAGCCATTAGAATTACCACAGAAGGCCTCAAGGTGGCCATGGTTTAGGAAGACAACTGCTACTTAGACGTGAGTTAGGGCCTGATCAGCCCCATCTGGGTCACCTGCGGGCAAGGGAGTTTGTTCTGACCACTGTTCAAGTTCAATGTGTTTTTGGTGACTACAGTGGACGGTCCTGTTATTGAACTGAAAACCAGCAAGTACAGTGGATTCAGAAAGACTTCAGACCCCTTCACTTTCTGCACACTTTAAGGGGTTGTAAATTTCATTTTAAATGAAGAAATTTGTTATTTTTGTTCATCGATCTACACTCAATAACCTATTAAGGCAAAATGAAAGTCTGTTTTCAGAAAGATCTGCAAATCTCTCTATTATAAAAGAAAATCTTGAGACGAGACGAGACTATTGCCAAGAGATTTTTTCAAGTCCCGCCTTCCCCTCAACAATTTCTGGTTAACGGCCCACGCCCGCGGTCCTCTCACCTCTCATTGGTGTGAATGCTTTTGTCAGACACAGTTCTTGCGCTCTCAGCTCTTATACATTTCTACGTTTTCCTCACTTTAAGTTCCCAATTAAAGAAGACTTGTTATGTCCAAATCTTATTGAAGAATTTCATCACGAAGGGTTTCAACAGAAGAAATGAGTACACGGGCAATCCTAGCACCGATAAACGATGAAGTCAAACGAATTAACGTGAAAATTGTGGAACGGTTACACGGCAAATTGGTTTAATGCGTATCAATAGACTCTGCTGAAACAGTTGGTGGTGATGGTGCAGAAGATGAAAACATCAACTTACAATATCATAAAGAATATCTACAACCATTAACACCGTCCAGTCTTCCAGAATTACTGTTGAAAGAAGGACGTATCGTAATGTTATTGCGTAATTTGTGTCTGAGTGATGGGCTATGCAAGATTAGTTGTATTCAAAATTGGTCGAACAATTCTGACAAGTAAAATTTTATCAGGCGACAAGAAAGGTAATGGAGTACATCTTCAGGAGATAACATTAGACACCAAAAGAGATTTTGATATGCCATTCGTATTAAAATGCTAACAGTTTCCCGTTAGAATAGCTTTTGCTATGACAATTAACAAATCACAGAGACAAACATTGGAAAAAGTCGGTTTATTTTTTAGAGAGAAAGAAACGAAATTCACTCACGGGCAGTTATACGTGGTGCTGTCACAATGTAACTCCAAGCATGGAATTTAATGCCATATCGACAAAAAGTTAATTCCAAATATTGTTTTTACTGAAGTTTGTAAAGTAAAAGTGTAAGTTTATAAAGTATTTGCATGTTAATTTCAAAGCCGAACGGAATGAAAACGTATATCGTAACAAATACCTCTAATGGAACATGAAATATAATTTTCTTTCAATTTGTTACATTTTCCTGTTTTTTACTATGGTTAATTATTCGCTCCAATTTAAAATAGTTAGTTCTATTATGCATATGTAACAATTCCCATGAAAATAACAATCTGTTTAAATTGTACATCCACATCCTCATACGCGTGTGGCAGAGCCGTGAAGTGGCTAGTGCGTAGCGCCCGCCTGCGGGTTGGTGAGTGAAGCGATCAGGGGGCAGAGCCCTCTAGTTTATTACAAATCAAAAACTGAAATCTCTCCTTCAAAGAAGCATTCAGCACTTCGGCAGCAATTCCACTTTGAGTTGTCGCGCATGCTTGTCAGTGGGTCACTCTCTGGGCTCATCTGAGGTGTAAACTACTACCCTGGTTGAAAGAGGGCACTAGCACTAACCATGTCACTCTTCTGTTCTCTCCACAGTACCAAGAAGGTGCCCAGTGAGGGCATTTGCCTCCTCCCTTTCCAGTCCCCCAGCTGTATATTCCGACGTCACTCTGTAAAAAGAGCACACCACAGGACGGAGCTCCTATCAAAGTAACTGAATGAGGTATCCCAAGCCTAACAGCAGATATTCCTGGTTTCTGTTAGCTTTTTCTGTTCCTTTTCTTGCACTGTAGAGTGTGTGTTTTTTTGTTTTTGTTTTGATTAAACGAGATGATCGGGTTGGCGCCCCAACATTTCTTCTTGTTGACCTGCAGTACTTCATTCGACCACACAGTCTTTTTGGAAAGTCTCCACAAGCTTTCCACACCAGGATTTGGGTGGCTTATCCCATTCCTCTTGGCAGAGCCTCTCAAGCTTCATTAGATTGGATGGGAAGTGTCTGTAAACTGCCATCTTCAGGTCTCTCTACTCATCTTCTATGGGATTTCAGTCTGGGTTTTTGGCTGGGAACTCAAGGACAATCAGAGACCTGTCCTGAGGCCACTTCGATGTTCTCTGGGCTGTATGCTTCAGGTCATTGTCATGCTGAAAGGTGAACCGTAACCTCAATCTGAAGTGATGTGGACTCTGGAGCAGGTTTTCTTCATGGACCCCTCTATATTGGGCTGCATTCATCCTTCCCATGTCTCACAGTCCATGCACCTCCATAACATGACACTGCTACCATCATGCTTCACTGTAGTGATGATAAGGCAGGTGATGAGCAGTGCTTGGTCTTCATCAGACACAGTGCTGCCCAATCTTATTATGTGATATCACCTAGTGTTGAATTCTTCTCTGTACTTGTAATATTTCTATACTGTATTGAGGATTACTTGTGTTCTGTTCTGTGTATTGTATTGTATAGACCCCCTTCAATTGACACCCACTGCACTCCCAACTTACCTGGAAAGGGGTGTCTCTTTGAACTGCCAAGGGTTCTTCCATTTTTTTTCCCTATAAGGGTTTTCTTGTCTTCTTAGAGAGTCAAGGCTGGGGGGCTGTCAAGAGGCAGGACCAGTTAAAGCCCGTTGTGGCACTTCTTGTGTGATTTTGGGCTATATAAAAATACATTTTATTGTATTGTAATTGTATAAAAGAGTTCAATTTTTGTCTCATCGGACCAACACATAACATACGAAATCCTTACACTGGCTCCTGGTTAAGTTTAGGGCAGATTTCAAAATCCTCCTTTTAACATATAAAGCATTAAATGGTCGAGGTCCGGCTTACTTGTCTGAACTTATCATGACTTACAAACCTGAGCGTACATTAAGATCTCAAGATACCGGTCTGCTTATGATTCCAAGGATTAATAAAATAACAGTGGGAGGTCGAGCTTTTAGTTACAGGGCCCCTAAATTATGGAGTGATCTGCCTGATGCTATAAGAGAAGCCCCTTTGGTCTCAGCTTTCAAATCCCGGCTGAAGACTCACTACTTCAGTTTAGCACACCCTGACTAGAGCTGCTGATTAACTGTACAGACTGCATCTCTGTTGTTAGTCATTAGCACTAAAACATAAGTAACATGACAGTTATAATTGTATACTAACCCTCACCTATTCTGTCTCTCTTCTCGGTACTCAAATGTGGCACTTGGTGCCACGGCCTACCTGCCAAGTTGTTTTGCCTGCCTAAGGTAAAGTCATCCCTGATGGAGGATTGCAGGAATCGTGGGATAGAGGGGTCCTTTCATCGGATTGGCTGGCCCAACACTGTTTCAGCCGTGGAATGGCCAAATGGGGGAGGCAGCTTGAAGGATGAGGTCTCCAGGACTCTACACAAATCCAAATCTTATTATGGGATATATCATCTACTGTTAAATTCTGCTCTGTACTTCTAAAATTTATATTTTTTATTTCTTACTATATTGAGGATTTGTTCTGTTCTGTGTATTGTATTGTATTGTATTATATTGACCCCCTTCTTTTGACACCCACTGCACGCCCAACCTACTTGGAAAGGGGTCTCTCTTTGAACTGCCTTTCCCAAGGTTTCTTCCATTTTTTCCCTACAAGGTTTTTTTGGGAGTTTTTCCTTGTCTTCTTAGAGAGTCAAGGCTGGGGGGCTGTCAAGAGGCAGGACCAGTTAAAGCCCGTTGTGGCACTTCTTGTGTGATTTTGGGCTATATAAAAATACATTTTATTGTATTGTAATTGTATAAAAGAGTTCAATTTTTGTCTCATCGGACCAACACATAACATACGAAATCCTTACACTGGCTCCTGGTTAAGTTTAGGGCAGATTTCAAAATCCTCCTTTTAACATATAAAGCATTAAATGGTCGAGGTCCGGCTTACTTGTCTGAACTTATCATGACTTACAAACCTGAGCACACATTAAGATCTCAAGATGCCGGTCTGCTTATGATTCCAAGGATTAATAAAATAACAGTGGGAGGTCGAGCTTTTAGTTACAGGGCCCCTAAACTGTGGAATGGTCTGCCTGATGCTATAAGAGAAGCCCCTTTGGTCTCAGCTTTTAAATCCCGGCAGAAGACTCACTACTTCAGTTTAGCACACCCTGACTAGAGCTGCTGATTAACTGTACAGACTGCATCTCTGTTGTTAGTCATTAGCACTAAAACATAAGTAACACGATAGTTAGAATTGGATACTAACCCTCACCTATTCTGTCTCTCTTCTCTGTACTCAAATGTGGCACTTGGTGCCACGGCCTACCTGCCAAGTTGTTTTGCCTGCCTAAGGTAAAGTCATCCCTGATGGAGGATTGCAGGAATCGTGGGATAGAGGGGTCCTTTCATCGGATTGGCTGGCCCAACACTGTTTCAGCCGTGGAATGGCCAAATGGGGGAGGCAGCTTGAAGGATGAGGTCTCCAGGACTCTACACAAATCCAAATCTTATTATGGGATATATCATCTACTGTTAAATTCTGCTCTGTACTTCTAAAATTTATATTTTTTATTTCTTACTATATTGAGGATTTGTTCTGTTCTGTGTATTGTATTGTATTGTATTATATTGACCCCCTTCTTTTGACACCCACTGCACGCCCAACCTACTTGGAAAGGGGTCTCTCTTTGAACTGCCTTTCCCAAGGTTTCTTCCATTTTTTCCCTACAAGGTTTTTTTGGGAGTTTTTCCTTGTCTTCTTAGAGAGTCAAGGCTGGGGGGCTGTCAAGAGGCAGGGCCTGTTAAAGCCCATTGCAGCACTTCCTGTGTGATTTTGGGCTATACAAAAAGAAATTGTATTGTATTGTAATTGTATAATGAGTTGTCTCATTGGACCAGATTGGACTCATCATGCTCAAAAAATTCTTTAAATGTCATCATATGTATTTTACTCAAGAGTGACTTCATTTGGCCACTTTACCGTAAATGCCGGACTGATGTTATGCTACTGAGATAATTGTCCTTCCAACAGGTTCTTCCATCTTAGCAGAGGACTTGTGAAGCTCTGTTAGAGTAACCATCGAGTCCTTGATCACCTCCCTTACCAAGGCCCTTCTTGCTCGGTTGTATAGTTTGGCCAACTCTAGGGAGAAACATCTTCCGTTTCAAAAATATTGTGCCCACTGTGCACCTGAGAACACTCCAAGCTTCTGAAACAGTTTTACAACCCTTGTTCTGATCTGTGCCTCACCCCAGTTTGATTGTGAAAGTCTACATGGACTTCCTTGGACTTCATGGCTTGGTTATTGTCCTGACGTGCAGTGTGAATTGTGGGACACATGCGTCTTTCTAAATTGATGCCCAGTCAATTCCATTGGCCAAAGCTGGACTCTAATCAAGTTCTAGGAACATCTCAAAGAGAGTTAAAGCATGCAGGAGAAACCTGGAAAAATTGTGGAGTGCCACCCGTAAAAGGTCTGAAGATTTCCGTAGAGGGTTCTGTTTTTTGATTTTTATTAAATTTGGAAACCTTTCTGCAAACACATTTCCACTTTGTCATTACAGGTTATTGAGTGTAGGTTGATGGGCAAAAAATGGGAAATGTCTCCACTTAAAATGAAATCTACAAGACAACAAAGTGTGCAGAAAGTGCAGGGTTAGAAGGCTTTCTCAATCCACTGTAGGTCAGATATTTTTCATAGTGAAATCATGGTGTCAGAGCTCCATAAAATCTACTACGAGTCTTTATTGTTACACTTCAGAAAGCAATAGCCGTACGTCCAATTAGTTGTGTACATTTTTATAATTGTATTTAGAAGATTATTTTGCAGTTTACAACTTTTAAAGCATTTCTTATGGATAATGTTTAGGTGTCAGCATTGTAGGGTTTCTGTGGTACTGTGAGATGTACACCAATTATTGCATAACCAGTAACGGCGAATACACTTGACTTGATCATTCCTAGTTTTCCTCCTCTTTCTCTGTACGTTTATCATTCGTTGGCTCAAAGGTTGATGCGCTTGCTGTTTCCTGAGCAGCTCTTCTGTTCTCCACCCTAGCGGTCCGCTTCTTCTCTTCTTTCGTCGGCATCTTTTCATGTTAAAACTGATTAAGTCAGTGTTTGTGTTGCAATTACTTGGTACGTTTTCCTTAATTTTTCACTTAAGCTGGCACTTAAGTGTTCAATCTTCCTCAAGAATGATTTAAGATATGAAGAGATAGAGGAAGTGACGTCGAATGTGATAGGGAATGAGAACGGTGACCGTAACAGATGTGCCACATGGCCGCCCTACTGCCCGCTGCCGAGAGTTGATTCTATAATAAAATAAAATAAAAATAGAAAGAGGGATAACCTTGGAGGTCAATCATCTCCCTGAAAGCAGATAGTAGACATCACATAGTATATGTGTACCAAATTTCAGGTCAATAGTTCAAACGGTTTACGAGGTACAGGTGATTTAAAATCCTGGACAGACAAACGGACAGCCACAGTAGTGTATTATATAAGAAGATCTTTTCCTTTTGTTGTTTCACTATGATTCATAATTCTACTGGGGATGCTCTTACCTGACTGTCATTCAGTTAGGTCAGGTCAGGTTGGGGAGCATACACTGGTACAGCGTATTGCTGTACCCACCACATAACAAAACACCTCAGGATCCCATTTGGCAGATATGTAGTCCAGTCCCACCATCCTGAAATAACAATCTATCTGCCATAGCCAGGTGTTATGTGGGCGACCCCTTCGTATGGTCCAGCCACTCGGGTCCCCAACAATGAGGATCTTACAAGCTGGATCACCCTCAGGGAAACGCGCCACATGGCCGTAGTGCCGTAACTGACATTCCCTCACAATGCAGGTCATGTGCCTCATTCAGAACTCCATGAGCAACACAAAGTCAAACCAGCGGGACCCAAGGATTCTCTGAAGAGACATCAAAGGATTCCAGTCTTCATCTCAGGTCACTGGATAGGGTCCACGTCTTGCAACCATATTGGAAAACAGGAAGCACCAGGACTCTAAAGACTTGGACCTTCGCCTTTTTGCATAGATATCAGGAGCGCCGCACAACCCTTTCTAGTCATTTCATGACCCCCCACATGCTCTCCCAATCTGTCTACTGATTTCATATGAAGAGTCACCAGAGACATGAATGTCACTGCCAAGGTAAGTAAACCTCTCGATGAGGTTGACACTCTCTCCGCAAACAGACACACTGCTGATGGCTGAGCCCAAGACGTCATTAAAGGCCTGGATGTTGGTTTTTATTCAGGACCCTCACAAGCCCAGACACTCGGACTCCTCGCTCAGTCTCTCAAGCACCCCAATCAGAGCCTCCATTGACTCCGCGAAGATCACAGCATCGTCAGCAAAGTCAAGATCCGTGAATCTTTCTTCACCAACAGATGGCTAATGATGGACCCCACGACCTTACCCAACACCCAGTCCATGCAAGCATTGAACAGAGTAGGAGCAGAACACACTGCTGACAGACCCCAGAATCAACTGGGAAATGTGCAGAGGTTCTGCCTCCACTCTGCACAGCACTCACAGTACCAGCGTACAGGCCGGCCATGACATCCAGCAACGTTGGGGGGATTCTGCAAAGTCTCAGGATGTCCCACAGGGCAGCTCGACCAACTGAGTTGAACACTTTGTGAAAATTGGCTGCAAAGAAACTCTGCTGATTTTTCCTCGTTTGCATTCCATGAGAACCCTCAGTGCCAGGATGCAGTCGATGGTAGAGTTCTTAGGTGTAAAACCAGACTGCTCCAGTCGCTGGTAGGGGAGCAAGTGATCATGGATCCCATTGAGGACAACCCTAGCAGGGACCTTACCCAGTACCGAGACCAGTGTTACCACCCTGTAGTTGCACCAATCCAGGCGATCACCCTTCCCTTTCCAGATAGGGACGACAAGTCCCGTTTTCCAGTCAGTTGGGATGATGCCAGTCTCCCAAATGGAAGCAAAGATTGCTTGCAGTGCCAGGAGAACAGCCGTACCACCAGCTTGGAGAAGTTCACCCCGGATACCACAGATCCCTGCAGCCTTTCCCCAATTATGTCGGTGGTATTTGAATTTTGTGGTGAGGATGCAGGAGAGGTTTTTTCTGCTGACTCTACCATGAAGGTCGTACAGGTGCTGGTCATAAAATTAGAATATCATGACAAAGTTGATTTATTTCAGTAATTCCATTCAAAAAGTGAAACTTGTATATTAGATTCATTCATTACACACAGACTGATGTATTTCAAATGTTTATTTCTTTTAATGTTGATGATTATAACTGACAACTAATGAAAGTCCCAAATTCAGTATCTCGGAAAATTAGAATATCAATTAAGCGCAATGCAAAAACAGGATTTTTAGAAATGTTGGCCAACTGAAAGGTATGAACATGAAAAGTATGAGCATGTACAGCACTCAGTATTTAGTTGGGGCTCCTTTGGCCAGGATTACTGCAGCAATGCGGCGTGGCATGGAGTCGATCAGTCTGTGGCACTGCTCAGGTGTTATGAGAGCCCATGTTGCTCTGATAGTGGCCTTCAGCTCTTCTGAATTGTTGGGTCTGGCGTATTGAATCTTCCTCTTCACAATACCTCATAGATTTTCTATGGGGTTAAGGTCAGGTGAGTTTGCTGGCCAATCAAGAACAGGGATGCCATGGTCCTTAAACCAGGTACTGGTAGCTTTGGCACTGTGTGCAGGTGTCAGGTCCTGTTGGAAAATGAAATCTGCATCTCCATAAAGTTCGTCAGCAGCAGGAAGCATGAAGTGCTCTAAAACTTCCTGGTAGACGGCTGCGTTGACCTTGGACCTCAGAAAACACAATGGACCAACACCAGCAGATGACATGGCACCCCAAACCATCACTGACTGTGGAAACTTTACACTGGACCTCACGCAACGTGGATTCTGTGCCTCTCCTCTCTTCCTCCAGACTCTGGGACCTTGATTTCCAAAGGAAATGCAAAATTTACTTTCATCAGAGAACATAACTTTGGACCACTCAGCAGCAGTCCAAAGGCGAGACGCTTCTGACGCTGTCTCTTGTTCAAGAGTGGCTTGACACAAGGAATGCGACAGCTGAAACCCATGTCTTGCATACGTCTGTGCCTGGTGGTTCTTGAAGCACTGACTCCAGCTGCAGTCCACTCTTTGTGAATCTCCCCCACATTTTTGTTTCACAATCCTCTCCAGGGTGCGGTTATCCCTGTTGCTTGTCCACTTTTTTCTACCACATCTTGTCCTTCCCTTCGCCTCTCTATTAATGTGCTTGGACACAGAGCTCTGTGAACAGCCAGCCTCTTTAGCAATGACCTTTTGTGTCTTGCCCTCCTTGTGCAAGGTGTCAATGGTCGTCTTTTGGACAACTGTCAAGTCAGCAGTCTTCCCCATGATTGTGTAGCCTACAGAACTAGACTGAGAGACCATTTAAAGGCTTTTGCAGGTGTTTTGAGTTAATTAGCTGATTAGAGTGTGGCACCAGGTGTCTTCAATATTGAACCTTTTCACAATATTGTAATTTTCCGAGATACTGAATTTGGGACTTTCATTAGTTGTCAGTTATAATCATCAACATTAAAAGAAATAAACATTTGAAATACATCAGTCTGTGTGTAATGAATGAATCTAATATACAAGTTTCACTTTTTGAATGGAATTACTGAAATAAATCAACTTTGTCATGATATTCTAATTTTATGACCAGCACCTGTATTTGTTGAGATGTCGCTGCACAGTAGAACAGTGGACCACCGCTCCAGCATCTGAGAAATCTTCCTGAAGGTCTTTTGCTGTCAAATGGAGGTTGTTAGTTTCTGTTCTAGCAATCCAACAAGCAGTTCTTTCAGAAAAGTTTTCTTGGTCTTCCAGACTTCATCTTGACCTCCACTGTTCCTGTTAACTGCCATTTCTTAATAACGTTATGAACTGAGGAGACAGCGACCTGAAAACACTCTGCTATGTTTTTGTCGCCTTCTCCTGCTTTGTGAGCATCGATTGTTTTATTTTTCAGAATTTTAAGCAACTGCTTAGAGGAGCCCATGGCTGCTGATTGTTGGGACAGGGTTTGAGGAGTCTGAGTGTTTAGACAGCATTGACATTTGCATCACCTGGGGTGAACTGTGAACAAGCCATAGTCATGACAAGCTAATGAAGGTCTGAGACCACCTTGGGAAACGTTACTGGGGTGCCCAAACTTTTGGATGGTGCTCCTTTCCTTTTTTCAGTGTACAATTATATAAAACAAAAACAACACACTAATCTTGCATAAAATGCTAAAAAGAAATGTGTCATCTTGAACTCGATGCCTTTTGGTGATCAGCTCATCTTCTGCTCACTTAACTATTCACAGTGACAGACATTTTAAGGAAGGGGGGGCCCAAACTTTGCCACTGTATGTATTTGTGAACAGACCCAGGTGTCTACACAGACACCCACAGACAAACACACACACAGTACAGAAAGAACCAAAGAGCTCTCTTGGCCCCAGGACCATCACTAAGGTGTCAACATTCACCATGAAATCTGTTTAATCAAAAGTGTATTGTTTCACTTTCTGATATGATGTCGTAATTGAACTCACTTAATCCAACTCAGGGTCACAGGGGCCAGAGCCATTTCTGACAACACTGGGCACAAGGCAGGAAGCAGCCCTGGATGAGATACCAGTCCCTCACCTGGTCAACTGGCAAAAAAGGGGCCAAAGTAGAACTGTCAATCAATCTAATGTACCTGTCTTTTATTTATTTTTTTATTGGATTAAAGCTGCAGAAATAGGAGAAAAGCCCACACAGTTAGACTGAGAATGCAAAACGCATGCAGAGAGCAGTCAGGTGTAGGATTTGAATGATTTAAAAAAAAAAAAATCAGGCAAAGAAATAAATAGAAGGAAATTAAAGAGGTGGAGGCCTGGAAAGGAGCGCCAGTCTGCCACCTCGTGGGCACTTACAGCATTTCCATTTGACTTGTTTGATTTCAGACGTGGTGCTCAAGTTCAGTCCTGGCGCCTCTTGTGGCTGACGCTTTTTTGTTTCAAACAATTCAGCTTAAAACTGAACTCCTGTGTTAATTAAACAAACTGCTACGTCCCGGTGTCTGGATCTTAGTTTCAAAACTGGGTTTGCTAAATGGTAATAGGTGTTTAGCAAACAATTATACTGTATATGTGACATTGGGTTACATTTTGACTTGCTATCTTAGATATAAAGGTTATTACGTTTTTCATCGTCATCATCATCATCATCATTTAATTTTATGTATACAGCTGTTGTTGAAATTTAAGCCGTCATTTCCCTATGACCTCACCAGTGGGCCTAATCCTGCAGTAACTGCAATGATTCTACTCCACTCCTTGTTTATGTCAATACAGTATATTAGGATGTAATTAAGGAAGTGAAATCACATAAAAATGGCAAATCAACTGGCAAACAGCCAAAGAAAATGAAGCATTTCTAAATTTCTTACGAATGTTAAGCTGACATACTGAGAAATGGATAGATATGAAATATCATTATACTAGATAGAAGTATAGATAAATGTGAAAATCACTATATAAGATAGATACACAGAATGATATGTATGAAAGGCACTATATAATGCATAGATAGATAGATAGATAGATAGATAGATAGATAGATAGATAGATAGATAGATAGATAGATAGATAGATAGAAAGGCACTATATAATAGATAGATAGATAGATAGATAGATAGATAGATAGATAGATAGGCACTATATAACAGATTGATTGATGTGAAAGGCACTATATAATGCATAGATAGATAGATAGATAGATAGATAGATAGATAGATAGATAGATAGATAGATAGATAGATAGATAGATAGATAGAAAGGCACTATATAATAGATAGATAGATAGATAGATAGATAGATAGATAGATAGATAGATAGATAGATAGAAAGGCACTATATAACAGATTGATTGATGTGAAAGGCACTATATAATGCATAGATAGATAGATATAGATAGATAGATAGATAGATAGATAGATAGATAGATAGATAGATAGATAGATAGAAAGGCACTATATAATAGATAGATAGATAGATAGATAGATAGATAGATAGATAGATAGATAGATAGATAGAAAGGCATTATATAATAGATAGATAGATAGATAGATAGATAGATAGATAGATAGATAGATAGATAGATAGAAAGGCACTATATAACAGATCGATTGATGTGAAAGGCACTATATAATGCATAGATAGATAGATAGATAGATAGATAGATAGATAGATAGATAGATAGATAGAAAGGCACTATATAATGCATAGATAGATAGATAGATAGATAGATAGATAGATAGATAGATAGATAGATAGATAGATAGATAGATAGAAAGGCATTATATAATAGATAGATAGATAGATAGATAGATAGATAGATAGATAGATAGAAAGGCACTATATAATAGATAGATAGATAGATAGATAGATAGATAGATAGATAGATAGATAGATAGATAGATAGAAAGGCACTATATAACAGATTGATTGATGTGAAAGG
The DNA here is from genome assembly GCF_900747795.2 of Erpetoichthys calabaricus. Classification (NCBI taxonomy): domain Eukaryota; kingdom Metazoa; phylum Chordata; class Cladistia; order Polypteriformes; family Polypteridae; genus Erpetoichthys; species Erpetoichthys calabaricus. Next base: position 12,887,296 of record NC_041403.2, read on the forward strand.
CACTATATAATGCATAGATAGATAGATAGATAGATAGATAGATAGATAGATAGATAGATAGATAGATAGATAGAAAGGCACTATATAATAGATAGATAGATAGATAGATAGATAGATAGATAGATAGATAGATAGATAGATAGATAGATAGATAGATAGATAGGCACTATATAACAGATTGATTGATGTGAAAGGCACTATATAATGCATAGATAGATAGATAGATAGATAGATAGATAGATAGATAGATAGATAGATAGATAGATAGAAAGGCACTATATAACAGATTGATTGATGTGAAAGGCACTATATAATGCATAGATAGATAGATAGATAGATAGATAGATAGGCACTATATAACAGATCGATTGATGTGAAAGGCACTATATGATAGATAGATAGATAGATAGATAGATAGATAGATAGATAGATAGATAGATAGATAGATAGATATGAAAGGCACTATATAACAGATAGATGGACAGATGCCAGGAAACATCTCTTCACACACAAGATAAGAGAGTCAATCTCGATGAAATATTATGACATTTTAGATGTCAGGTAAAAGACATCTTGTTATCTCAGGCAGTCCGTCTTTTCAGCTCCCAGTCTCCATAAAGCTCAGCTCACTCTTGCTAACACCTTGGGATGGTGATGGATGACCAGCCGTCCTTCACTGAGAAGACTGCACCTGTGTCTCATTCATGCAGATGTACTCTGTATCAGATCAGACCATATTTGATGGAGTATACAGCCCAACTCCTGGTCCAGGATTTGGTCCTGTCATGTCTGAACTACAGCAACCTTCTGCTGGCAGGAGTAATGGCATTTGTCACCAAGTTGTTGCAGATTATTCAAAATGCAGTGGCCTGTCTGATACCCAACCAGCCGAGACGGCACATGTCATTCCTCCCTTTGCTGTCACTCCACTGTCTCCCTTCAACAGCACATATTAAATTCAAATCATTGATGCTAACTTACAGAGTAGTCATTGGGTAAGCACCCATGTACAGTATATGGAGACACTTGTGAGGTCCTCTGCTCGTTTTTGCCCACTCAGGTCTGTTAATGAATGGTCCTCTGCGTGGCATGAAATCTCAACCCAGACTCTTTCCATGTGCAAGTCCACCACCATCTGAACTCCTGACTCCTTCAATGTGTTTAAGAAGTTTTGAAAGACTCACATCTTCTGTCAAATTTATAATGGCTCAGACGTAAGCTATAAAAGAGTAACTAGTCTTGTGTTGTTTTGTGTGCTTTACAGCCTTTCACTTATGATGTTCAATTGTTTCAGATCAGTCCCCCTGACTGATATCTACTCGATTTTGCTGACCTCACTTTGAATAAAAAAAGTCTGCAAAGTGAGTAAATGTAAATGTCTGACAGTTGGCAGGACTGTCCAAGTGCAAAAATGCAGCAAACACCTTGAGGAGCACCACACTGCCACCCAGAGGATACTTAAAACACTTCAGTTACTCTTGCACATTTTGCTCTAATTGACTTTCCATCCACATATCAGTCAGTCCTGAAGGGCCACAGTGGCTGCAAGTTTTTGATCCAACCCAGTTGTTTAATTAGAAAACAATCCTTGTCAAAAACTAAATTGCATGGCTTGTCAGTGCTTTAACTCTGCCATGTCAGCTCATTCTCATATCCTAGATTTTTTTTTCTTTCTAAGGATATCATCCAAATGAGCTCTTCACTAAAATTGATGAGACACAGCATGAATGGAAAGAGTAGTGGAAGCTCGGTTAAGAAGTGAGGTGATGATTAGTGAGCCGCAGGATTGCTTCATGCCAAGAAAGAGCACCACAGATGTGATGTTAGCACTGAGGGTGTTGATGGAGAAGTTTAGAGAAGGCCAGAAGGAGTTGCATTGCGTCATTGTGGACCTGGAGAAAGCATATGACAGGGGGACTGAGAGGAGCTGTGGTATTGTATGAGGAAGTCGAGAGTGGCGGAGAAGTACGTAAGAGTTGTACAGGATATGTACGAGGGAAGTGTGACAGTGGTGAGGTCTGCAGTAGGAGTGACGGAGGTGGGATTACATCACAGATCGGCTCTGAGCTCTTTCTTATTTGCAATGATGATGGACAGGTTGACAGATGAGATTAGACAGGAGTCCCCGTGGACTATGATGTTTGCTGATGACATTGTGATCTGTAGCGAGAGTAGGGAACAGGTTGAGGAGACCCTGGAGAGGTGGAGATATGCTCTAGAGAGGAGAGGAGTGAAGGTCAGTAGGACCACCAAGACAGAATACATGTGTGTGAATGACAGGGAGGTCAGTGGAATGGTGAGGATGCAGGGAGTAGAGTTGGCGAAGGTGGATGAGTTTAAATACTTGGGATCAACAGTACAGAGTAACAGGGATTGTGGAAGAGAAGTGAAAAAGAGAGTGCAGGCAGGGTGGAATGGGTGGAGAAGAGTGTCAGGAGTGATTTGTGATAGACAGGTATCAGCAAGAGTGAAAGGGAAGGTCTACAGGACGATAGTGAGACCAGCTATGTTACAGTATATGGGTTGAAGACGGTGGCACTGACCAAAAGACGGGAGACAGAGCTGGAGGTGGCAGAGTTAAAGATGTTATGATTTGCATTGTGTGTGACGAGGATGGACAGGATTAGAAATGAGGACATTAGAGGGTAAACTCAGGTTGGACAGTTGGAGACAAAGTCAGAGAGGCGAGATTGCTTTGGTTTGGACATGTGGAGAGGAGAGATGCTGGGTATACTGGGAGAAGGATGTTAAGGATAGAGCTGCCAGGGAAGAGGAGAAGAGGAAGGCCTAAGAGAAGGTTCATGGATGTGATGAGAGAGGACATGCAGGTGGTGGTTGTGACAGAGCAAGACAACAAGGACAGGAAAATATGGAAGAAGATGATCCGCTGTGGCGACCCCCAACGGGAGCAGCCGAAAGAAGAAGAAGAAGAAGCGCTTGATAAATACACACAGGTGTAAACAGTAACAAGCTAAATGGAGAACTGCTGCTTTCCTTTGTCATTTGCATCTTATTGCTGATAAAGAGCAGTTAAAAACTGAGAATACAGCTGTTTAAGACTAAAATAAGCGATAAGGCTTCAAAATCTTAACGAGCGAGACCACTACAATGAAGCAAAAGTGTTACTTGAGTAATATGTGCTGCTTATTAGGCCACTGGGATGGAACAAAAACCTGCAGTCGCTGCGGCCCTCCAGGAACGACTTTGCCCAACTCTGTACTCGGTGGTCTTCTCATTCAGGATAACGAGTTTTACAGCTTTAAAAAGAATTGAAGAATGGGTGGCAGATTACATGCATTATGAAGCTACAGCAGAGAGCACAAGGTAAACACTGATGTAAAAGAGGCTTTAGGGAGCAATGCTTAAAAAAAAACAACTTTAAAATCTACAGAAGACGTTAACGAGTTCCATAGACCACACTGTGCCCACACAACACATTTTAGTGTCGGTTTTGTGATTGAAAACTGAAATTTACCCCTTTTGCTTTTCACTAGTGGCAGGTGTAGCTAAATAAACTGGCAACTCCATACATGTTTGTCTGTCTGTCTATCTATCATATAGTGCCTTTCACATCTATCTATCTATCTATCTATCTATCTATCTATCTATCTATCATATAGTGCCTTTCACATCTATCTATCTATCTATCTATCTATCTATCTATCTATCATATAGTGCCTTTCACATCTATCTATCTATCTATCTATCTATCTATCTATCTATCTATCTATCTATCTATCTATCTATCTATCTATCTATCTATCTGTTATATAGTGCCTTTCACATCTATCTATCTATCTATCTATCTATCTATCTATCTATCTATCTATCTATCTATCTATCTATCTATCCCATAATGGCTTGGTATCAATGCCTGGCAGGATATTCTCTGGAATCGGCACCCCTGAATTTAATTAAGCAAGTTTACTATTAGGTGAATGAACCACTGAGATGTTGTCCATCTGTATCTGGACCATTCTCATGTAGAGGACACTTGCCAAAATGACATACAATTGACACCAAAAGTGTTCCTTCACCTCAGCTAAGGACTTTGCCTTACGACTCCACACAAGTCACGTCAGACATCTGACTCACACCATTCCTCTTGACAGAACTACAGTAAATCAGACAGGTTTGTGAGCTACCATGCACTCCCTGTGTCAGTTCCATTATGGTACTGTCTTTATTTCAGTATGTGGCCATCTCACAATAATGGCTACCAGACAGATTGATTTCAGCATTTATTCTCCATTATCCATCCATCCACTTTCTAACCCTCTGAATCCGAACACAGGGTCACGGGGGGTCTGCTGGAGACAATACCAGCCAACACAGGGCACAAGGCAGGAACCAATCCTGGGCAGGGTGCCAACCCACCGCAGGACACACACAAACACACCCACACAGCAAGCACACACTCGGGCCAATTTAGAATCGCCAGTCCACCTAACTGGCATGTCTTTGGACTGTGGGAGGAAACCGGAGCGCCCGGAGGAAACCCACGCAGACACGGGGAGAACATGCAAACTCCACGCAGGGAGGACCCGGGAAGCGAACCCAGGTCTATTCTCCATTATTTCAGCATCTATTTTATTCTCCATATACCTTCACCCTATTGGAGCAATTTTTAGGAAATGTAACATTTCTTTTCACTGCTATGCTGATGATACTCAGGTTTATATTCCTGTCTGCAACTCTACAACAAATCAACTCCACAACTGTCTGTCTGAATTAAGATCTTGGATGGCTAATAATTTTCTTGATCTAAATCGAAATAAAACGGAGGTGCTTATAGTGGGTCCATCAGCTAAAGCCCAAATTGGTCTTGGTCTTCTTGTCTCTTTCTCTGTCTTTTCCAAACCTCAAGTCCGCAATCTTGGTGTTACCTTTGACAGTAACCTCTCTTTTGAGAAACAAATAAATTCTGTAGTCAAGAGTTGCTTTTTCCAACTTCGTCTATTAGGTAAGATCAGGCCTTTTTTATCTTCTAGGGTTCTTGAGATAGCTACTCATGCGTTTATTTTTTCTCGCCTCGATTACTGCAGCTCGCTGTATTCTGGGATTAACAAATCCTTGATACACAGGTTACAGTTGGTCCAGAATGCTGTCGCTCGCTTTCTGGTTGGGGCAAGAAAGTCTGACTCAGTTTCTCCAATATTAGCTTCTTTCCACTGGCTGCCTGTCAGTTTTCGAATTGATTTTAAAATCCTGCTGCTAGTTTTTAAATCTTTACATGGGTTTGCTCCTGCCTATTTATCTGAACTGTGTGTTTTACATCAGCCATCCAGAGTGCTTAGATCTTCTGGTCAGCTGTCTCTGGTTGTCCCTTGTACCAAGTGTAAAACTAAGGGGGACAGACAGGTCTTGTGCAGCTGCTGCTCCTCGCCTGTGGAACTCTTTACCTCATCACATAAAGGAGTCGTCTACAATTGAACTGTTTAAAACAAAATTAAAGACTCCTTTCTACTCACTTGCATTCAGTTACCTTCAGTAATACTGATGGCTTCCACTTTGTGATTATATTACATTACTTCTATTTTTTATGTATATAACATTACTTCTATTTATTATGCATTTTATTTTATGTTCATATATTTTATTTCTATTTATGTTTTATGTTAATGTGTTCTATTTTTGTAAAGCTCTTTGGCCACAGCATTACTATGTTTGTTTAAATGTGCTATATAAATAAATTGACTTGACATTGACATTTACTAGCTGGGTGGAGTGGTGGCTCTGAGGCTAGGGACTGGTACTCGGAGGAAGATTGCCAGTTCGAATCCTGTAAATGCCAAAAGTGACTCTACTCCATTGGGCCCTTGAGCAAGACCCATAACCTGCAATTGCTCTGTCCTGGGTAGGACGTTAATCCAGCCCTGCATGTAGGCCCTGCAGGGAAAAACGTGGGGGCTTGGTGGCAGAATTGGCACTCCAGCCACCATAAAAAACTCACACACTGTTCTATTCCACCTGAACTAGTGTGGTGCGGAGGTGTCGCCCGTTGCATGGCTGCACTCGACTCCTAATCTGGGATCCGGAGTTGGTTTGTCATGTGGTGGGTGCAGCGATGCGCTGTATCAGCACCTGCCCCTGACTCCCTCTCGCTTTATTTACTAGAGTTACAGTGGGTTTCCATACACCAGTGAGTGTTCATGGTCTCGCCCTTTAAATGCAGCATTCAAACGAAACACTCCGAGCAACCTTCCACAAGATTCTCACACTACATGGCAGAACCTAACTATTCCACCTGAAGGCACTGATGGAAGTCTGTTAGCTTTGTGGGACTTGTTGATCACACACACCTTTTCAGTTTCTATGGGGTTCAGCCATTCCAGTACTCACACCTTGTTGTCTTTAAGCCATTTTGTTCTAACTTTGGAGGTGTGCTAAGCATCATTGTCCTGCTGGAAGACTTTGAACTTTCTGGCTGATGTCTTGAGGTGTTGCCTCAGAATTTCTAGATAATCATGTTTCTCACATGGTGACATTTTCTGAAGTGCCCAAGTCCTTTTACCCCCAAAATATGATGCTGCCACCCCTAAGCCAATGTTATTTGGCTTAAAAGCCTCTCATCTTCCTCCATAGGTAGTGATCATTACGGCCAAACAGTTCAATTGGTGTTTCATTTGACCACAGAACATTCCTCCATAAGGCCAGGTCTTTGCTCTGGTGATCACCGGCAGATTTCCATTTGGCTGTTTTATGTCAGTCTCGAAGTGGTGGCTTTTTCCATGCCAAGCTATGGCAATGAAGGAGTTGGTGGAATCGGGTACCAAATTATCTACACCTTTAAGAGTCCTTCCCCCCTATGGCAAGGAAGGACTCTTAAAGGTTGTCACGCTTGGGTCACAGATTTGCACAGAGACACAGGAGGTTGTAGAAAAGAAAGGAACTTTATTCAAAACACTGCAAACAAACATTTGTCTCTTTTCAAAAGTTTAAACGTGCTCCATGACAATTCAGAGATGACAGTTTTCCCAGGAGGAGAGAATGTCTGGGAGAGGGGTAAGGAGAAGCAAGAAATCAGTTTTAAGCCACTGAGAGAAGCCCGTACAGGCTTTTTGACAAGGCGGAGTACTGCGCGGGAGGCAGATTACGCGACAGAGCCGGCCAGAAGAGAAAGGAGAAATGTGAAGGTAGTCTGTCTGTGTTTCCTAGGGGTTTTCCCAGGGGCGTCTTGTGTCTTTTTGGGGGTACGATTAGCTTCGCAGCTCACAAGGTGTAGAGAATTTGGTTACCTGATGCCTCCAACTCCTTCATTGTTGTCTTGGGCTTTACTTGAACTTTTTTGCAATAAAGTTCATTCATCTTTTGGAGTTAATTTGTGCTTCCTTCCTTTGATGCAGTATGTGTGGAGTCCCTACATATTTGTATACAATTGTTTGTACAGAAGCTTGTGGTACCTTCAGTTCTTTAGAAATTGCTCCTAACCAGACTTGTGGATGTCCACCATTTTTCTTGGCGGAGTTGTTTGGATTTTCCCCAAAGGCAACAAGGCACTGGCCTAAAGGTAGACCCTGAAATACAACCACAGGTGCACTACCAATTAACTCGCGTAAAACAAATTGTCATTCAGAGGTCATGCCATCAATTTCTTCTTAAACAGACATTCAACTTGGGGAATTGAAACTTGTAACACACACACAAAAAATCTGATCTAGTAAATGAGGGCTAAAATAAAATTGGTCTCAACTATTATTGGGACATTACACTTAGGGAAATAAGTCAATAACCTAACTGACCTAATACTGAGAATGTATGCAGATGTGAAACATACGGGCAGATCAAGCCCTGTAATGCTTTTAAACCTTCTTTCTGATGGAGTTAAACAAAATGACCCCTTTTATTGGCTAACTAAAAAGATTACAATATGGAGGTTTTCGAAGCAACTCAGGCCCCTTCTTCAGGCAAGATGTCATACAGAAACTGGAGTTCCCTGTGTTTATACACACATTAGTACAAAACATTGGAAAACCTTTAAGTGAGATGTTAAATGTAAAAAAATCAATAGAAGATTCATTTAGCAAGAGAGGAGAACAATGTATGGTCAGGAAAAAGTTAATGCTTGGAAAACAGCGACATCTGGTGGATTACAGAAATCATAGCAGCCATGAGCTCAACACCGCTCATGTACTCTGACAGGTGCACTAAAACATGAAAAGCCCCAGAACACTGTTCATTTTGGTCTTATGCTAATCATGTTATAATTTGTCCTAAAGATGTAAATTTGCTGCCATTGTGAATATTATACTTGTAGCTTCTCCCTCTTCACATGGCTTTTAAGTAGCTCACTATCCTTAGGCCAGGGGTGGGCAATTTCGGTCCTGGAGAGCCGCAGTATGTGCAGGTTTTTGTTCCAACCCAGTTCCTTAATGAGAACTCAATTATTGCTGATGAAGCACATATTGCTTAAGTGACATTTTAATGGTCTCGCTTGTTAAGGTTCTCCAACCTTAATTGCTTATTTCAATCTTAAAAACTGCTGCATTCAGTGTGTTAATTGCTCCTTATTAGCAGTACGATGTAAAAGACAAAGCAGCCAGTAGTTATCCAGCTAACTTTTTTTCCCCAATTACATCTGTGTGTGTTCATCATGCACGGTTTGATTTAATAAAACACTTAATAGAAAAATGTGACAGACTGAAAATGATCCGTTTTAGGCTTCAAATCATTTGGATGATATCCTTGGAAAGGAAAAAAATCTACGATATAAAAGCCTTACATTGCACAGACTAACAAGCCATAAAATTAAATAAGGTCTGAGATTGGCAATGATTGGTTTCTAATTAAGCAATTGGGTTGAATGAAAACCTGTGGCCACTGCGGCTCACCAGGACCGACATTGCCTACCCCCTGCCTTAGGCCCACTTGCTGCTGCCACATGAGTTAGAATTGAGTTGAGATGTTGGCAAGCGCCTCTGTAGCTGGCACTAAACTGCTCATTTATATGATAGAATGCCATCTAATACTGCTGGCCGTTCATGCCCAGACTGATGCAGCCAAACAGTGCTGTAAATGACAAAAATGCATCAGTGGTCAGAGCCAGCGAGATGCTACCATATACAGTACTGTGCAAAAGTAAAATGCTGTAAACAAAGAATGCTTTCAGAAATATAAATAATGATTGTTTACTGTTATCAATTTACAAAATGCAAAGTGAGCGAACAAACGAAAAATCTATAAATCAGATCAATATTTGGTGTTCCTACCTTTTGCCTTCAAACCAGCGTCAATTCTTATAGGTCCACTTGCACAAAGTCAGGGATTTTGTAGGATTCTAGTCAGGTGTCTGATCAACCAATTCTACCAAACAGGTGCTAATGATCATCAATGTCACACGTAGGTTGAAACACAGTCATTAACTGAAACAGAAACAGCTTCAAACTGGGTGAGGAACAGCCAAACTCTGTACCAAGGTGAGGTTGTGGAAGACAGTTTCATGTCATGGCAAGATTGAGCACAGCAACAAGACACAAGGTAGTTCTACTGCATCAGCAAGGTCTCTCCCAGACAAAGATTTCAAAGCAGACTGGGGTTTCAAGATGTGCTGTTCAAGCTCTTTTGAAGAAGCACAAAGAAATGGGCAACGTTGAGGATCGTAGACGCAGTGGTCGGCCAAGGAAACTTAGTGCAGCAGATGAAAGACACATCAAGCTTATTACCCTTTGAAATCACAACATGTCCAGCACGGCCATCAGCTCAGAACTGGCAGAAACCAGTGGGACCCAGGAACACCCATCTACTGTCCAGAGAAGTCTGGCCAGAAGTGGTCTTCATGGAAGAGTTGCAGCTAAAAAGCCATACCTCCGATGTGGAAACAAAGCCAAGCGACTCAAGTATACATGAAAACATAGGAACTGGGGTGCAGAAAAATGGCAGCAGGTTCTCTGGACTGATGAGTCAAAATTTGAAATATTTGGCTGTAGCAGAAGGCAGTTTGTTCATCGAAGGGCTGGAGAGCAGTACAATAATGAGTGTCTGCAGGCAACAGTGAAGCATGGTGGAGGTTCCTTGAACGTTTGGGGCTGCATTTCTGCAAATGGAGTTGCAGATTTGGTCAGGATTAATGGTGTTCTCAATGCTGAGAAATACAGGCAGATACTTATCGATCATGCAATACCATCAGGGAGGCATATGATTGGCCCCAAATTTTATTCTGCATCAGGACAACGACCCCAAACATACAGCCAAAGTCATTAAGAACTATCTTCAGCGTAAAGAAGAACAAGAAGTCCTGGAAGTGATGGTATGGCCCCCACAGAGCCCTGATCAACATCGAGTGTGTCTGGGATTACATGGAGACAGAAGGATGTGAGGAAGCCTACATCTACAGAAGATCTGTGGTTAGTTCTCCAAGATGTTTGGAACAACCTACCAGCCGAGTTCCTTCAAAAACTGTGTGCAAGTGTACCTAGAGGAATTGATGCTGTTTTGAAGGCAAAGGGTGGTCACACCAAATATTGATTTAGATTTCTCTTTTGTTCATTCACTGCATTTTGTTGATTGAAAATAAAATGATTAACACTTCCATTTGTGAAAGCATTCTTTGCTTACAGCATTTTTTCACACCTGCCTAAAACTTTTGCACAGTAGTGTATAAGCCACCAAGGATTCATAGTTCTGTAACAACTTTATCAAGACAGTTTTTTTTTTTTTTTGCTGCGAAGCAATGAAAACAATTTTTTCCAATAGTACTTGAGGAATAATTGCCCTATGGAGCAAACAATCCTCACAGGGTTAAGGGAACATGCTTGTGGATCTGAGCAAACATGAAAGTTTAGAGAGTGTGCCTACAGTAGGCTAGAGTGTTAATGACACGTTAAATACCAGTACTGAAGAATAGTATAACATTGGATTTTCTTTATTTTCAGACTAGGGGGGCAAGCCCCTTTGGCCCCCCAACCCCCAATTGCACTGTAACACAACTTTAACCTAACTAAATCACCTAAATACAAACATTGGTGTTAAGATAATTTTTTTTTGAATAGTTGGAGTACTTTCACAGGAACAAACTACTTTTCATATTTTAGTTTATAATGTTAAAAAAAAACAAACATCCCATTAAAGTTCGATAAAATCTGAAAAAGGATACTAAACATATGTAGGTTTTAAAATTAGAACGTGACAAAAAACGTCACATAAGATTACATACTAATTAATCCTAAGCCTAAAAGTGCAACAGGTTCCACACTTGTTTTACGGGATTTTCTCAGCTATCCAATGTCAAAAGATTTTTCTTAAATGGCAAGTCCGTCGGGGAGAGATTTTAGAATAGCCAAAAACCTCATGGCAATGGGACTGCGCAAGGCTCTAGACCAGGGGTGTCGAACTCTGGGCCTAGAGGGCCACAGGTTTTCATTCGAACCCTTTTCCTAATCAGCAAGTAGTTTTCACTGCTAATTAACTCCTTTTCCATTCATTTTAATAGCCCTGTTTTTAAGGAATCGGTCCTCAAATTGATTCCTTTCTTTCAGCAGCCAAACAGAAATGAGACATGAAACGAGCCAACAGATGACCAGCTAAACTGGGATTTCAAACTCCAACCAATTTCACGCCAGTCTCAATGAGAAGCCGATTCTTGCTGTTAATTAAGCCCATTATTTAATTCCAGGGCTTGTTGCTGCTCTCATTCTGCCACAGCAGACATTTCCAAATCTGACTTTTCTGCTTTTTCTAAGACCCGAGATCAACTTTACTGAGACCTTCACCTTTATTTTCAGATTGTGTGATGGGCACAAGTGAGCTGGTCATATGGAGGCTTGTTTGAGGTCTCATTGGCTACTAATTAAGGAAAAAGACAATTAAAGAGCCCGAGTCAAGTTAATTAAAACTAAAGCAAAAGAAGTTAATTAGCAGTAAAAACGGCTCACTAATGAAGAGGGTTAGAATGAAAACATGCAGCCACTGCGGCCCTCCAGGACTGGAGTTCAACACCTGTGCTCTAGACTGACAGGATGGTGTACGGTAAACATCCTAGATGAGCTCGTGTCTTTTTGATGTTTAAAGGACAGGAGATACGCCTGCCACTCAGGATAGGAGACCAAGAGGTGGAGCAGGTGACCATCTACGTTTCTAGGGACCCACATCAGGAGGAACCTAAAAAGGAGTATAACACACCACTGCTGCAGTAAAGGTGGCCCAGCAAAGACTGCACTTCCTTAGGATATTGAGGAAAAACCACATCATTGCCACCCTGCTGAAGACTTATTGCTCAATTGAGGGCTTACTGACCTACTCCCATCCTGGCATGGTCTGGAAACTGTTCAGAGGCAGACAGGGCAGCCCACCAGAGGGTGGTTGACAGCAACAAAAAAAAAAAAAAAACATAGGACTCTCCCTCCCACCTATGAAAACAGCTGCAGGTCACACTGTTACAGCAAGGCCAGTTTTCACATGCTACCCTCTAGAAGGCGCTGCAGGGTCCTGAAGTGCTGTACCAAGAAATTGAGGAACAGTGTTTACCCCTCAGCTGTCCAAGAACTTAATTCTGTCCTGAAGAGCCAAGCAAAATGACCCCTTTTATTGGCTAACTAAAAAGATTACAATATGCAAGCTTTCGAGGCAACTCCGGCCCCTTCTTCAGGCAAGACGTAATGTAATTCTGTCTTCTTTCCCATTGTCCCTACTTTCATCACAGTCTTGGACTTGTTTTCATGTGTGCAATTAATAAAATGCATGTTCTTTACATTTTACAAACCCAGTTTATTTGTGTATGTGCGAGGATGTGGGTGTGCGAGTGATGAAAGCATCTGAGAGCCGTTTTAAAATTTTGTTGTGTTCTCAATGCAGGGACAAAAGATTCTATTCTAAATAGCATCTTCAAAACATTATGAAGCAGTTACAAGAAAATAAAGGAATTATGCTGCCATTATCCAGGGGCTATTGCAGTTTTTTTTTTTTTTTTTTTTTTAAAAAAAGCAAGGAATTCCAAAAACCTATCACAGTCCAAAACAGAAATCAGAACCATGTCAAATTCTCCATACCATTTTTATTTTGTATGAAAAATTCTAAACATTCATAAAAATGTACTTTCAAGTGCATTACTGGGGTCATGATTTTACTGCACACAAGACACAGTAGGAGGTCTAGAGGAAGTCACAAGGTGAGGTCCCCTGCACCTATCAGGTGCCCAAGATCCTAAATCTATGTAGTCTTCAACAGAATAGGATCAGAGCCGACTACACGCTAAACAATTTGTTCCTCTCAGAAGTATTATCTTCGGCTACAGTACTTGACAGAGACGGGTAGATTTTTTACTGTTTGGAGAAGAATTCTTTACTTTGCTTGACATCGGGCTTGATCGTGTCACTTCCTGGTTTCCATCCTGCTGGGCACACTAAAACAATAAGAAAATTAATTTAGTAACACCTTACTGGTTATACATTAGAAACACCAGAGACAGTGACAGCCATACAGAAAGCATGCAATGATGGGTTTGAATACAAAATGAATGGTGTCAGACGGCCAGGACGCCTCTTCACTGGCTAGAAAGCGTGGGCAGCACAGCACCTTCCCCGGACGCTAGATAGCATCGGTTGCAGTGGTGCCTCAGACTCCCACAGGGCTTCATGGGAGATGGAGTTATCTACAGCCCTGTTGGGATCTGGGGGTCCTACAGCTGCTCCCGAGCCTTTGTGAACGGTTCTTCCATCACACCCGGAAGTGCAGCTGGATGTGGGGCAACTAGCACCTGGAGCATTTCCACGTGAATTACATATAAAGGGGCCAGCAGAGACTACTTGCCAAGGAGGAGAAGAGAAGTAGGAGTTATTTGGATTGCGAGTAACTTAGTCTACGAGTGTTTTGCAAGACGAGTTAAAATTTTTAGTAAGTTTTAACTTAAACGAGCAAGGTCTTGCAATACAAGTAATATATGCTTTGTCCGCCGAGTGGCACGTGGGGATTGTGGGTAATCGTCTCCCATGCCTCACTCAGTCAACATCTGTATGAGCGTATACTGTTTACTATAGCATTGTGACCACGTGTGTGTGTGTGTTGTAAACGTGAGAGTCCTGGTCTTGCACCCCAAAACATGAGGCCGAGTCTCAGTACTTTAGAAAAACCAGCTTTATTCAGCGTGAAACAGGAACAGCATGGTTATTGTAGCAGGATCTACAACTCTCCTATACAGAGACAGCAATCAGGCAGGGTCGTGACCAGGTTAGTGGCTAAGTACTGTGCTCTTGCATTTATGTTCCTTGAATCATCCATTGACGGCAGGACAGTTTGCCTTCACTGCCATCCTGCCTGGGGTTTCTTGCCTGGTTCATTAATTCCACATCAGTAGGGGTGTGGAGAGATGTCCTCAGTAAAGGTCTGTGTAGTGTATTTTTGGGGAGATGGCACTATACAGGCAAGGGTGTACTTAAGTGGCAGAAGTGCCAACTGTAGTGGGCATGGTATGGTTGACAATTCTAGAGTCCAGCCGAAGCTGCTATATAGTACTACAGTTCAGAGCCAGTACAAGTTCACAAGTGGCAAAGAATCCAAGGGTTAAGTGTGAAAAGTAAAGCATTTTCCATAACATTACACAGAATATTTTTTAAACTAAAAAAAAAAAAAAAAAAGGTTGTGATGGACAGCCAGCGTTTCAGTCCGGCTGGGATGTCCCTGAACAAAAAGGAGGAAGAGCAGGCTATTTAGGACACTACCTCCCCGGGACACTAGATGGCAGCTCCCCTGGATGGAAACTGTTCCCTGGATTCGCTCAGGGAATCATGGGACATGGAGTCCGTTTCCTCTGCCCTGTTGGGTGCCGCCATGGGGAGCTCACAAGGAACCTAGGGACTCCTACTGTTATTACGAACCAGAAGGATGTATAGATAGATAGATGGATGGATGGATACTTTATTAATCCCAAGTACTTCGGAGGCACGAGGACGGAAGCCCGCAGTACTTCCGGGCTACTTAAGGATGATGTGGTGCTTGACCCGGTGAAGGAACACTTCCGGGTCATGGACTATTTAAAGGACTTTGGGGAAACCCAGAAAGGGGAGCCGGAGTTGGGTGGTAGAGTGACAGAGCTGCTGGGAAGAGTGGAGGATTGTGATTGTATTTGATTATTCTTTATTATTGCTATTGGAGAATTGGTGTGTGCGGTGCTTTGTGCACTTAATTTCTTCAAATAATTGAAGAATTTTCTTTTAAATGTGTGTCCTGGACATCTGTCTGGTGGGTTTCAAGGGGCAACAGTGCCTCTAGCGTCCACAAGGTGAACCACAGTGAGAAAATTTGTGCTACATTTAACTGAAAAAGTGCATCTAAATTTGTTCCTTTCCAACTACCTTACCAGCTTTTTTATTAAGCATACATACAACTCAGCTTTACAAATATTTAAAAACCGGTTACAAAGTGGAGATTACAATAAGCTTCCAAGTTAACAATAAGAATATTTGAACATGCCCCAGACTACCCAACTGTACCTAGCAGAGGTTTCAACACTGCTGCTGTGCTACCCAGGATACACTATTCTGGACAGTTCTACAATAGATGAAAGCTTATATGGCACTCACCCAGATGAGAAATTGATGTGTTAGAACAAAACTATGAAAAGGCACCTCAGAACTATAAAAATTAATGGCACCAAAAGATTCAAGAACAAAAACACTGTAAAATTAAGGGCTGGGCAATGACCAACTTATTTTAAAAAAAAGTGATTTGCTGAATCAAATAGGCATGGCTGATCCCAAAGCATTTTTCATAATTTGTCGACAGAACTAAAACCTCATTACATAATCAATTCCGATGGGAAAAAAAAACTGCAATATTCTTCTAAGTGGTTTTACCGTTCATGCAGCAAATTATATTTTCAAACATTGCTACCATAATCTCATGTTTGAAACTGAATATGAATCATCTGATTTGTTAGAGCAGCAGATTATCACAAAGTATTAAAGTTCATCTGAGGGTAGGTTTGAGATTGGACAGTATAGTCAATCCACAAATGGCCAAACCTTGATCTGGTAGAATCCGTTTAGTTTACAGGTTTATAGCAGTTTGGCCTCTACTTAATAAAAATCAGCGTGGACAATGTGACTTGACAGTTTTGAAACTACCTACATATAAAATTTGCCAACACACCTCCTTGGGAGAGCTGTGGTTGTGCTCTGCTGGAAAAACTGTCATGAATGTTTTATTCCCAATGCTCACAAAATGGAAAAATATTAACAAGTCAGATTACAAAAAGCATACAGCAGGACTTAAGTGGGAAGCAAGAGATTTGGCTGAAAACCGTATTGGTTTGTGTGTGGGGAAAATTACAGCCATAACAAGAAAATCTATGTGGGATAAAGGTCTTCCCCAATTCCTTTGTCACAATGAGATGTTTAAGTGAAAAAGACATTGTGATGAACAGCAAAAAGGCAGGATCTTAATCGTCAAAGACGAGTTACCCAGGAGATATACAGCTATTCTTGTCCATTCCCAAATACTGCAATTGACCTTTATGGTCATGCAAAACATTACTGATTTAATGGAATCAGCCAAAAATTAACCTTCTCCAAAAACTCACAATTATTGGCACCCTGATCTCAGCATACTGTGTAGACTTCCTTGGCAAGTCTCACAATAAACCTAAAAACACACATGAACCAAATGGAATCTTGAAGCATTCCCCCCCCCCCTACATAATTTCCCATGATCTATATTTTGTTCTGCATATATGAATGGACCTCTTTCTACACCTAGTGAGGGCCACTGTAAAATATTGACATTTTGTAATGTCCAAATGATTGTCTTGCAGCCAAGTTTCAGTTCTCCACAAGAGAAGAGTTTGTTTTTTTTAACTGCAGGATTCAGTTGACTTACAAACCCAGGGCCTCTGACAGAAAAAAATCCAAGACGAATCACCACTTTCTATATTAGATACAAAGTTCTGTAACTTTTTTTAAATCTCTTTATGGAGCTCTATAATGCAAAGTTGACTACAGTAATCCCTCCTCCATCGCGGGGGTTGCGTTCCAGAGCCACCCGCGAAATAAGAAAATCCACGAAGTAGAAACCATATGTTTATATGGTTATTTTTATATTGTCATGCTTGGGTCACAGATTTGTGCAGAAACACAGGAGATTGTAGAGAGACAGGAACGTTATTCCAACACTGCAAACATTTGCTCTTTCAAAAGTTTAAAACTGTGCTCCATGACAAGACAGATGACCGTTCCGTCTCACAATTAAAAGAATGCAAACATTTCATCCTCTTCAAAGGAGTGCCCGTCAGGAGCATATAAAGAGAGAGAAAAGCAAACAAATCAATAGGGCTGTTTGGCTTTTAAGTATGCGAAGCACTTCGCGGCACAAAGCTGTTGAAGGCGGCAGCTCACACCCCCTCCGTCAGGAGCAGACAAAGACTGTTTTTCAAGCAAAAATCAATACGTGCCCTTTGAGCTTTTAAGTATGCGAAGCACCGTTCTGCATGTCGTTTCAGGAAGCAGCTGCAAAAAAAGATAGCAACGTGAAGATAATCTTTCAGCATTTTTAGACGAGTGTCCCTATAGTCTAGGTGTGCGAACAGCCCCCCTGCTCAATCCCCCTACGTCAGGATCAGAGAAAGTCTGCGCAAGAGAGAGAGAAAAGTAAGTTGGGTAGCTTCTCAGCCATCTGCCAATAGCGTCCCTTGTATGAAATCAACTGGGCAAACCAACTGAGGAAGCATGTACCAGAAATTAAGACCTATTGTCCGCAGAAATC
Organism: Erpetoichthys calabaricus; assembly: GCF_900747795.2. Taxonomy (NCBI): domain Eukaryota; kingdom Metazoa; phylum Chordata; class Cladistia; order Polypteriformes; family Polypteridae; genus Erpetoichthys; species Erpetoichthys calabaricus. The sequence continues at coordinate 12,904,984 of NC_041403.2, forward strand.
CGCGAACCAGCAAAAAATCCGCGATATATATTTAAATATGCTTACATATAAAATCCGCGATGGAGTGAAGCGCGATATAGCGAGGGATTACTGTAACTCACTTATGAACAAAGATACTACTATTTCCAGATTAATTAAAAAGCTGAAATTTGGCAAGATGGTGGATCTAAGGCTACAAAACACAATTTTGATATATCAATATTTAGAGGTAACCGCCACCCCCCCCAAAAAAAAAGCTGAAGTGGTGACCTGGGTGGGATCCATTATAAGCGGAGAGCGAATGCATCAGTATAAAACAGGTCCACCACAAGCTACTCTACTGCAACACACATTTGCATCTACAGACTTTGAAAAGTACCTCCAACCCTGCCACCACCTGGCTCTAAAATCGATATTTACTATACATGTGTCTGCTTATGGGCATGCCCCTTGCTCTAAAATTTGAAGTATGCAGATGAATATAATGTGTAAAAGGGGACCACACAGAACTGATGAAAAATATTGTACTTAATTTTAATTTGTCGTTCACTCATCTAATATGTACTCATTTCACATTATTCCTACTAATTACTGGTTTTCACTCCACAGAACTCGCTTTCCTGTAAAACTGCTTTGCAATAACCATCAGCAAAAGCCACGTCACAAGGAAAAGTCGTAATTGATTTCATGTAGAAATGTTTTACTCATGGGTGCTTTTATAAAGCATGTTTAAGAAATATGCAGCTCCAGTGACTTGGATACAATTGATTACATTTGTTTTTCACATAGTAGCACAGACATTGAAGTGATTTCCTTAATGTCACACAAGTGTCAGTAGCAGGATTTGAATCCACAGCCACGAGGTTTGAAATCCCAAGGTCCAAAACCTTAGCCACTACACCACACCGCTGGGCAATATTAGTTCTTGGTAAACAAATGCACATACAGAATTGTACTTTACACAATAGTTCCGATATACCCGATTGACAAATTGAGACCCATTATCTTAACTTTCATGGGCAAAGCAAACTTGAACATGTACTGTGGGTTGTATGGTTTAAAATACAATGTAAATTTCTTATATTCTGTATCAAGGCTTTTTGATAACCTGTTCAAACAACTTTCCTGCAGGTAAAGAGGGTAAAATGAACAAGCAGCGTTTATCAGGTATGTTTATTACTTAGCATGGGTTTACACATAAAAGCTCCATTGCCACTTTTGCACATGTAGTAAGTTTTATAAAAAAAGGTCAATTTAAAAAAGGTTTTAAAATTTGGGAGTAGATTCATTAAACAAAAAAAAGTGCCAATAACCGACTTTCATCTTTGAGAAAAGAATTGTTCCCCAAGACTGAAATCAACGTATTAGAGAAAATTTTTCGGTAAGTGAATATGAAAGTTTTACTTTAAAGTCTTTCATATGGTTGCTTTACTTTTATCAAGGGTGCCAATAATTTCAGAGAACTATTTCAGATGGTGATTGTGTTTTGTTTTCATCATTTCTTTTACTAGCACCAACCTTATCTTGGGAGTTGCTTTGTATTGTAATCTGGTTTTGCTCGGTTAAGCTCCTTGTGATGGTCCTTTCTGTAAGGGGCTCTATATAAAATAAAGATCGTCTGACAGTATATTAAGTGTACCATGTCAATGACAAAATGACATTTTTCCAGATCCCACAGGCAACATTAACATTTTCTGTACAAAAGCACTAACAGGAGACTACTAGCCAGAAATCTAGTTGTAACAAGGCAGAGTTAAGATTTGCTAATGGACTTGGAATAGGGATTTTGAGTCACTATACTAATCAGAAAACCTAGACTACTTTTGCATTTGGAGGATTACGGCTTATTTCTACAATGGATGAGTCTTTAAGGTACTCTGCTGCAATGAAACTCTTACCCCTCACTTGCTTGCCCTAGCCATCATTATAATTTGTGAAACAGCACAAAGTTTTAAAAAACCTTTAAAAGCACTCGTGTCCACATGCACTTCAGGCTTTAGATTCCATAAATCACATCAGTATTGGGTCATCCGAGGCCAGCTTACCTTCTCCATGCTTGTCGGTGAACTGAAATGCCTGAACTAGCCGCAGAGTCTCATCAACTGAACGCCCCACAGGTAGGTCATTGATTGTAATCTGACGCAGGATTCCTTTATCATCAACAATAAACAGCCCTCTGTAATTTAAAAAACACTTTACAGTTCCGATTGTATGAATTCAGATAAAAAGAAAAATCACCTCAAGGTAGCAAAACATTCAAAACAGACCATGCTTCATGTAAAATTGCATTAGGCAATAAAACAATTACAAGAATAGTTCTATGAGTAAAAAAATGTGGAATGATAAAGAATGAAAACAAAGTGGCCACTGCAATCCAAAGTAGTGATTTTCACTTTATGGGACCAATGACCGAAGGTTAAGTATTTTACCTTTAACCTTCACAGATTAATAAAAATGTAACATTGGTAAAATAGAAGGCCATGTACTATAGGCGTCAAGCCCTTAGCTACTGTGTTGCCTTACCACTACCCTTCAGCACACTTGCATTTTAGTTAACACCATTGCTATGTAAAGTTATTTAAAAAGGTAAACCTTACACTACATTGAAAAGACTTGCAGAATTTATGATCAATCAATCCCATTACACGTGTTGTACAAACCTAAAAATTAACCGTTTCAATAGAACATTTAGTGAAATCTTGGAAAGTGAGGATGCCCGAGGACTGAAGTGTACTGGTGCCGATATTTAAGAAATAGGGGGATGTGCAGGACTGGAGTAAACTACAGGGGGATAAAATTGATAAACAGCATGAAGTTACGGGAAAGAGTAGTGGAAGCTCAGTTGAGGTGAGGTGATTAGTGAGCAGCAATGCGATTTCATGCCAAGAAAGAGCACCACAGATGCAATGTTTGCTCCGAGGATGTTGGAGAAGTTCAGAGAAGGCCAGAAGAGTTGCATTGTGTCTTTGTGGACCTGGAGAAAGCATACGACAGGGTGCCTCGAGAGGAGCTGGGATATTGTATGAGGAAGTCGGGAGTGGCAGAGAAGTACGCAAGAGTTGTACAGGATATGTATGAGGGAAGTGTGACAGTGGCCAGGTCTGCGGTAGGAGTGACTGATGTTTAACATGGAGGTGTGATTACATCAGGGATTGGCTCTGAGCCCTTATTTCCAATGGTGATGGACAGGTTGACAGACAAGATTAGACAGGAGTCCCTGTGGACTATGATGTTTGCGGATGACATTGATCTGTAGCGATAGTAGGGAGCAGGTTGAGGAGACCCTGGAGAGGTGGAGATATGCTCTAGAGGAGAAGAATGAAGGTCAGTAGGAACAAGACTAAATACATGTATGGAAATGAGAGGGAGGTCAGTGGAATGGTGAGGATGCAGGGAGTAGAGCTGGTAAAGGTGGAGGAGTGTAAATACTTGGGATCAACAGTACAGACTAATTTGGATTGTGGAAGAGAGGTGAAAAAAAAAAGAAAAGTGCAGTCAGGGTGGAATAGTGTGTCAGGAGTGATTTGTGACAGATGGGTATCAGCAAGAGTGAAAGGAAAGGTCTACAGAATAGTAGTGAGACCAGCTAGGTTATATGGGCTGGAGACGCTGGCACTGGACCAGAAAGCAGGAGATAGCATCTTTAACTCTGCTACCTCCAGCTCTAAGATTGGCATTGGGTGTGAGGAGGATGGACAGGATTAGAAGTCAGGACATTAGAGGGTCAGCTCAGGTTGGATGGTTGGGAGACAAAGTCAGGGGTGAGATTGTGTTTGTTTGGACATGTGCAGAGGAGATACGCTGGGTATATTGGGTAGAAGGATGCCAAGGATAGAACTGCCAGGGAAGAGGAAAAGAGGAAGACCTAAGCAAAGGTTTATGGATGTGGTGAGAGGACACAGGTGAAACAGATGCAGAGGCCAGAAAGATATGGAAGATGATCCGCTGTGGCAACCCCTAACGGAGCAGCCGAAAGAACAGAACATTTAGTGAGCTATAGATTTACAAGCATTCCAAAATCAATTATGCAGAATATAATCAAAGCGCAAGTATTGAAGGTACAGACTTTTTCCATGTTTAATCTTTGAAGGGCTTTTAAAGTATGCAATAATTCAGATTTGAATGTAAATAAAAATATGTACTCTTATACAGTACATTAACTCAAGTTTCTGCACAACTTCACACTAGCCAGGATGCCAGTAACATGCAATTTTATTTTTACATTTCTAAACTCATTCATTACAACTTGATACTGAAATACAAAACAAGTTAAACATTTAAAAACACAAAAGAATTGTATAATTGCCAACAGAATTAAAATGTCTTATAGCAAAGACTCAGACCCAGGAAGAACAATGCAGATATTCTAGTAACAGAACAGTCCGTTACGTTTGCATACTTAATACTGTACAATTATTCATAAGAAACAATGCAGGTAAGGGGCAAACTGCTGTCTCAAACACCTTGTGGGGGTTTAGCTCATGACCCTGTCTATTTACTGATAACTACATTTCCCATCCTTATGGCCAATGACTGAGAAAAATACTACAAGTACAAAACAAATGAAAGTGAGTTCATTCCCAGGACCACTTGGCTCACTCCTCAGACAGTGGAAGAAGCAGCCTGACAAGGCAGGACGTCCGAGTAGAACTGCTTCTCCAGACTGAAGAGACCGTTAAGGTGGTTTGGGCCTGAAGACGGGATATCCTTATTGCACCTCCTATGGAAGGTGTATGGTCGCTATAGAAGGTCAAGTAGGACGGAGCAGGACCAGATCATGCTGGAGGTACTTTCTTCACATCAACAGGAAAGCGCTACAAAAAGCTGGATAAACCTAGACTCCTAGTTAGACAGAAGACTAGTATGGGGGGGGGGGGGGGGGGGGACCGAAGCACAGACCAATTAAGGTCTACAGAGCTTTAACCAATATCTTGTGGTAGAGTACCAACTCAGTGCTATGAGTAGGGGCATGCAGTGACTGAATGCACAAGACAGCCTCCCCACCATTTACATTTGTTGCATAACTAAAAGAGGTTAATACGAGTAGCTCCATTTAAGCTACACCCTTCTGCTTTAGGCAATAAATGTCACAGGACTCAAGACAGAAGCAAATGCTTCTCTCATGCAGAAAGGAGTGCCTAGAATGTCGAGAACTGTTGACTGGGGCTGCTAATAATGCCAAAAACGTTCCAAACAAATTAAAAAGACAAGGGTGTGTTTGGTACTACATAGGCAGTCATTTCCATTTAAAATTACAAAATAAAAAGGTTTCCTTGTAGTAATGGGCATTAACTGTACCAGCATACAAAAGTCAGACGTCAGATTTAAAAATAGGGTAGGAGAAGGATTAAAACCACACTTTCTCAATACTTCTCTAAACTAGTGGTGCTACCTCTCAGTAAGGAGATCATGGGTTCATGTCCTGGGTCCTCCCTGGATGGAGACTGCATGGAAATAGGGAGAAAACTGCTATAAAAATGTAAGGACTAAAACTGCTTAACTACCTCCATGTAAAGGTAGGTTTGTAAAAAGGTGTATTTTCAATAAAGAAAAATATGAAACAGCTGGTGCTAGCAGTGAAACAGAACCTAAAAAATACTCCCAACTTCGAACGCCATATCTGGCGCAACAATCCCGAAATAAAAGCTCAAACCACCATTTACCCATTTGACTCATTCTGGCTTTATTATAGCCCAATAATTTTTACAAGTAACTAATTAAAAACTAAAGAGAGTCCATTTAAAAGGCTACCCATTGATAGGAGAATTTCATTAGAAGTCCACTCTACTCTGAAATATCAAATGACTTTAGAGCCTGAGTCAGTAGCAAATGTTACCGGAAAGCGATGCCTTCATCCTCCTTCAACACACCGTAGTCTTTTGCAATGGTGCGTAGGGTATCTGCAACCAGGGGAATATTCATCTGGCCCAGCCCACCTTGTTTGCGTGGGGTGTTGATCCTAAACACACACACAAAAAAAAAAAGTTACTCAGCACTGAAATAGTGGTGCAGTTGTTCACTTATTGATTCACATCTCACATGTGGTCTTCCAGAATGGAGATTTTAAAAACAGACTGCAGAACAGCTGAAAGGGTCAAAAAGCTGGCAATCATAGGAACAGTGCAGAATTATACATTCCTAGGCAAAGCCTTCACATAATACCATAATGCGAGTAACTCTCCAAAGATGTGGAGTACATGTGGGACACCTCTGTTAGAAAAGGACCCTTTGTAAAGATGCTGTGGCTTATATGGATTAGGCTGTATAAAGTTACTAGGAAAGTTAGAACCAAAGCACATGAATTATCACATGATCCAAGGTACACTATTTCTTAGACAAGACTAATGGAAATATTTTGTTCTACCATACCACTTTATATGAGGGAACATCTATATACAAGGGGGGACCCAAAAATATTTTTAAAACTTAACTTTTCTGTACAAAACTACAATTAGTCTCCTTCAAAGTACTCTCCATTGGCGGAAATACACTTATCTAACAGTTTGTTCCATTGTTCGAAACATTTAAATTCATCTGAAATAATGCCCATTAATGCTGTGGTCATTTATTTTACCTCTTCGACATCAGCAAAACTCCTTCAAGTCTTTTTTTTCATCCGAGGGCACAATAAAAAAAAAAATAAAAAAAAAAAAAAAAAAAAATCATACAGAGCTAAACCCAGTGAGTAGGGCGGGTGGTTCAGGGTTGTCATATCGTTTCTTGCCAAAAATTGGCGAATGCTGAGAGCAGTGCGAGATGGAGTGTTGTCATGATGAAAGAACCAATCGCCCAACTTCCACAAATCAGGGCGTTTCCTTCTCACACCGTTGCGCAACCTACTTTTACAAAAAACTTCACTGAACACAAGCACAACCTTCCAGACTGACTTGTGAGGAGTGTAACTAGATCGCCCTAGCGGCCCAACCACATATTACAAGTACCAACCTAACAACAACAAAATTCCAGTTATTTTGGGTCTTCCCCCCCCACCCCCAAATGAGCACATTTACTGGGTTGATAAACCACTGCAATTGCTAAATACACCAAAAAAAAATCTGGTTTTGTATTACATTGCATAGTGTTGCCACAAAATAAGGTAATTTTGTAATGTATGTATGTACAGTTAGAAAAGTTCTGCCCAAATATTTATGGACCTAATTTTGGTTCTGTACATTGAATTTTAAATGAAAACTCCGATGCAGTTGAAGTGCAGACTTTCAGGTTTAATTCAGTGGGGTGAACAAAACGATTGCATAAAAATGTGAGGCAACCAAAACTTAACATATAAACAATCCCTTCATTTCAGGGGCTCAAAAGTAATTACACAAATTAAAATCACTGGAAATAAAAATGTTCATTTCTAATACAGCCTGAAGTCTTGAACTCATGGACATCAGATGCTGGGTTTCCTCTTTTAATGCTCTGCCAAGCCTTTACTGCAGTGGCTTTCAGTTGCTGTTTGTGGGCCTCTCTGTCTGAAGTTTAGTCTTCAAGTGAAATGCATGCTCAGTTGGGTTAAGATCAGACTTGGCCATTCAAGAATTTTCCACTTTGCTTTAATAAATTTAATAAATATGTTTTGGGTCATTGTCCCTCTATCATGAAATGCCACCCAATCAATTTGACTGCATTTAGCTGGATTTGAGCAGACAGTACATCTCTGAACACCTCAGAATTCATTCGACTGCTTGTGTCCGGTGTTATCATCAAAAACTAGTGTCCCAGTGCCACTGGCAGCCATGCACGCCCAAACCATCACAATGCCTCCACTGTTTTACAGATGTGCTATGCTTTGGATAATGAGCTGTTCCACGCCTTCTCCATACTTTTTTCTTGCCATCATTCTGGTAGATAGATAGATAGATAGATAGAGGTTGATCTTGGTTTCATCTGTCCAAAGAATGTTTCCAGAACTGTGCTGGCTTTTTTAGACTCTTTAGTTAAGTCCAATCTAGCCTTTCTATTCTTGAGGCTTATGAGTGGCTTGTACCCTCCATTTAATTTCATGCAGTCTTCTCTTAATGGTAGACTTGGATATCGATATGCCTACCCCTCGAGTGTTCACTTAGTTGGCTGTTGTGAAGGGGTTTCTCTTCCACCATGGAAAGGATTCTGCGATCATCCACCACGGTTGTCTTCTGTGGACGTCCAGGTCTTTTTGCGTTGCTGAATTCACCAGTGCTTGCCTTCTCGGGATGTACCAAAATGTAGATTTTTCCACTCGTAATATTGTAGCAATTTCTCAGATGGATTTTTTTTCTGTTTTCGCAGCTTAAGGATGGCTTCTTTCACCTGCATGGAGAGCTCCTTTGACTGCATGTTGTCGGTTCACAGCAAAATCTTCCACATGCAAGCACCACAACTCCAATCAACTCCAGGCCTTTTATCTGCTTAATTGATAATGACATGACAGACTTGCCCACACCTGCCCATGAAATAGCCTTTGAGTCAATTGTCCAATTACTTTTGAGCCCTAGAAATGAAGGGATTGTGTTAAAAAAATGCTTTAGTTGCCTTATATTTTTATGCAATCGTTTTGTTCACCCCACTGAATTAAAGCTGAAAGTCTGCACTTCAACTGCATCTGAGTTTCATTCAAAATCCATTTTGGTAATGTACAGAACCAAAATTAAGAAAAAAAAGTATCCAAATATTTATGGACCTGTCTGTATATCTATATATCCCTCATGCTTTTTCAAGGCCTATCAATTCAAGCAATTAATGTGTTGTACAATGGTTTATTTAGAAAAGGGCTACCCATATGCTTTTTAGAGTGAATTAAGTCCTGATCCAATTTTTATTTTCTGTGAAATCCTTTTAAAGTCCTTGTTCAAGGAATGCTTACACACAGTATTGACAGTACACAAATGAAAATTATAAAAGCACAAACCTGGATCAATAGTCCGTCAACAATGAGACCCTAAAAGATAGATATTTTACATAAGAACCAGCTGGTCCCCTAGCAAAAGTACCATGGGCAGGGAGACAGCCTCGCATCATTTTGATTGAACAGTGTAAAAGACGATCTAAGGGTAATGCATTATTTCAGCAGCAGAAAATTGGTGTAAACTTTCATACGTCTTTCTTACCATGCCAAATGGCAGAAGTGAGAATCGACTGAAGCACCAATCACTTCACAGTTGATCTTCTTGAACTCATCTGCACGATCACTAAATGCAATGATTTCAGTTGGGCAGACAAATGTGAAATCCAGAGGGTAAAAGAAGAACACAACATATTTTCCTGCAAGACAAAGTCAAAATATGAATACCAGTAACAATCTGACAATTCTGTAGTGAGCTAGCTCACTGTTAAACATTGAATATTTTAGACAATTAAAATATGAAAAGGTGGCAGTAAATAAAACTAGTATAAATAAATGCAATTAGGTTTGTTGCTTATTAGTTTGCTAAGCTTATTTGTTGCTTATTTTAATGTAATCCTTAAACCATTTATTTCAGTGACCACATACTCAAAATATTGCATTGAAATGAAAAATGGTCTCACTCAGAGCTGTGATTTAGCTCTGGCACATACTGTAACTGCTGAGGACTCCGTGCACATAAATCTTTGGCCATCAATTACATTTATTGGCAGACATTTGGATGCAGACTTCTGACCGGATGAATTTAATGAATGGATTAATGAACTTTAGCAGATGCTTCATAAAATAAATTGGCTATTTTTCTCTTGTATACCACAGATGTACATAGCCAAAACTAAGCATGCACTCTGCACATGCCTTTGAGCCACAAGACTACTACAAGCTAAGTTGTGACTACACCCTCTGCTGACAACCACCAAAACAGCACTTGCGAGAGCCTACCACATTGTGCTTTTAATTTTTAAAAGGTAACAATTAAAAATTGATCTTTTGCTGTATGTACACCTTCAGTGCCTTTTCATGGCATTCTGTTACATCTGGGACCCCTCTTGACCAGCACTCCCTCTCGTTAGCATGTTTTCAGACTCACTTCAAGGCATCTTGCTGGCCTCCTTATACTTTTAATCTCCGACAGCATCCCTCCTACACCTTTATTTCTGAGTCTCACTTAATTGCATCAAAGCCAAACTGACCAATCAGGTTGCTCAAAGGAGCTGGGGACACACACCCCTCTTCAGGTTTTATTTATCAATTTTCACAATACATTTACTTGCTATTTAAAAATTTTGCCCGAGATATTCCTCCATAGCTAGCCACCACAGTAATAAATCCTGGTCATGTTTCTGCAAAAAAGTCATACAAATTGCAGAAAAGAAGCTTCCACTTAAACAGTAACACTAAGGACAATTTACTTAGAATACCAATAATAAAAAAAAACAATATAAAAAGAGGATATTATGTGTGAAGTTGGCTCCTCAATTAAGCAATTCATACCTTAGGTTTTGTTTTGCACACATTTGATTTCCATTATTTTAAGAGCCACAAACCACTGGGGATGAGTGAATGAAATGTAAATCATTGAGCAAAATTTTACCTGCTGAAATGTATTCGGTTTATGCCCCCTACCTTTTTAGTTCAATCCAAAATACATAAAGCATAGATATTTTAAATAAAAGCAACGGTGCCAATTGTGACAAGGTATGTTTCTCTTCTACATCAGTAAAATATCAGCTATAACCCTACTGACTGGTTGGACGTACAAAACTGTTAAGTTGCATAACAGCAGAAGTTTAGGGAAATTGAATTTTTGAATAAAATATCGAAATAAGTATGCTCAGCACTTTCTGCTAAAGCTACGCTCAGAAATATGGAAGGGTAATGCTAGTACTGGTAAGGGCGATTGGATTTGTCCCCTTCTCTTTCCAGATTTAATCCTGCAGAAGGAATAGTCAAAAACACTTAAAACACAGTAAAAATGACAGGTCTGACACAGGAATCATGTACCTTGTAAGAGTTTTGAAAGAAGGTGGTTGTATAAGCTGTTGTGGATCGGATAGCGACTTTGGGGTAATTAGTAGCACTAAACTTAGTACTGGAACTTTGCCTGCATATTTGAAATCTACCCCCAAGTACCCCAAACCTGAAAATTGCACTTATGACTTTTCTGTTAACCATTTCTTTTAGCCAACATACAAGTACATGCATGTCATTCACGGTTTTGTTTTATTTTTAATTTTTTATTTTTTTTAAGACCCACCTTAATATTGTTTAAATGGGAGATAATCATCTTTAGTGCTATGGGCTGGGAATTAAGTGCTGGCCTGGGATTACAAAATAGTGTTTTGTGAGCTGGTCACTGTGTGCAACCACTGTTTTCTTCAACTTTGGAAAGGTACAACTATAAATTTGATCAGCCACTATATTATACATCCTACATACAGTACATATTGCATGTGCGATTTCCAATAGCTACCATGCTCTAAAATAAGTCTTCATGGTTTGTTGTTTAAAATCAAGTACTGCATTTCAATTTAGTGAACCGACACAGGGCTCTCTGCCTATAGGCCAGACAGACAGACATAATCGAATCTACAACAACTTCACAATTCATCCCTAATAGAGATCCAAATACCAGTACATATAAACTGGAAAATTTCAAAAGTGACACTATAAAAGTACTAATATGCCAATAATATGACATTATAGGGAAGGCTCCTGCCATGCATCAGTCACTTAAGTTGTTTAAGACAAGTCTTAGTGATGCTAACTGCTGAAGAACCCACAGAGCTCATTTAAAATACCCAGATCTGTAAGTGCCAGATTTTAAATAAATTTAGGAGAGAAAGCCAGCATTACATGGGGCATCTTATAAACACTGAGGATTCTTAAAATCGGAAAGAAGTCTGAAATTAGCTCAAGATTTGACTTCAAAGCTATACTAGTCTAATAAGGAGATAAGACAACCTTAAATATTTTTAGTAACTTAAAATTTCCAGGTACAGGTCAAATCCTGTTATAGCAAATAAAATTTGTTGGTCCAGAAAAAAACTCCAACATCTTAACAGATTTCATTAACTAAATGAAGAGACTTTGACCAAAAATGGCAGCTGAAGAGAACGTGATGCAAAAAACCCCACTTAATGCTGCACCTATATTTTTGCGCTGAGTCTCAGGAACCTTGCAACAGGCCATCCATCTTGTTAGACTGAAAGAAAGACTGCCTGTGAAATTGCCAGTCTTGGGCAGTCTCTGAAAGTGCAGATGTGATAAATCCAAGTCACTGCTCCACCGAGCATCTGCATGGGTCATGGAGTCGTGTGCACACACACTGTACTGTTAGAGTTTCATAGTGCTTTTTTTTGCAATTAACAAAAAGAGATGGGCACTCCAATTAACATTTAAAGTTATATCAATGTAACTCTGGAGTGTCAAATTAAAGTGCATGCTTTTAGCTATATACTGACATCAAGGGCTGAAGCATCTACAAAAGGTTAAAAAAAAAAATAAATTTGAGCGTCAAGTTTAACAATTGTGTATAAAATAACCGAATAAGCAGGCTCACAATGCAAAAAGATCTAAGCTTCTTGGTTTTAACAAGACACATCTTTCATTTACTTTTTAATCTACTTATCCTGTTCAGAGTTATGAAAATTTCCCCTTTACTTTGGTTTCAATTTATTATTCCAATTTAAACAGTATTGCAGACTTAATGAATCTTAACACCTTCTCTCTCAAGAATTTGAGGACATTTTTTCAAAATTTGAACCTTAAACATGTAATACACTGGAGTAGGGCATTGTTTTAGTTTTTCCATCTTTTGTAACCAATTATGGATTTCCAGGGCAAGCAAACATTTTTTCCAGCTCTTTAGTGTATATAGCCCTGGAAGATGAACTGAACAGCTTCAGTTTACACAATAGACTTTGTTGCTCTTTAATTACATATTAGCACAGTGCACCGATTATTTTGCTCTCTTTAAGCCAAACTTTACCTCGGTAATCTGAGAGTTGAATGTCTTTGAATTGTTTATCGGGCATAACTGCTGTGGCCTTAAAGTTTGGGGCAGGTTTGCCAATGTGAGCGTTGCCAGCAGACATCTTGGAATAAGCTGTAAAATTAAAAGTAAAAAAAAAGTTTAGGCATAGTAGAATGCATTTCAATGTATCAACTTTGTGAAGGTCTCTTCACGATGAGAAAAAAGGTGGTACCAAGCAGTCTTTACGAGTTGGAGTGTTAAGGAGCATTGTTTCACAATACAAGGTCAATTCCAATCCATGAATGTTTAAACATACAAGTTTTTACTGTTGGGAGTCGCAGTGCAACTTCTCACACTGATTATTACTTTAGGGCCCCAGCATCCACACCCCTGAAAAGGATAGTTTGCCAATAAACATACTTCAAATTGGTGATCAAGCACACTTGGACAACAATTACACTTTAGGATTAACAAGATTGCACGTCTCAGGTTCTATTGGTTGTTAATTGGAAACGACTTTCACAGTTTGCTAAGCCATACACAGCAGCAGTTAATACTTTTGCTAACTTTACTAAGACTGAGCAAAAAAAAGCCCACCATGTGTAAAGACATGAAAATCAAAGCAGTTCATTTAAGCACTGCTGGTAGGATATGTAGAAGCTTGTTTTGTTCATCAATGCGATTCAATTTAAGACTACTTTGAAACAGATTCTTCATTTTGACAGTACAAAATATTTTACACAAAAGATCACTACCAATATTCCCCATCAATTAACTTGAGCGCCTCCTACAGTAATCACAAAGTGCCAGGCAGACAACTGAGCATGTATACTGCCACCAATGCCCAGGTGTATGCAGAGCTGAAAATAGTTATTGAGCAAGATTACACACAGATACACAAAAATATACATGCAGACACTTCTAAAACAGTGATGTGTGAAAGATCATTTGAATTGGGTCTACTTATGTATATACCACTATAAAAAGGTTCTTCAGTGCTCACCAGTTTTTAGCATATAGAATACTATGAAAGAATCTGGACCAGACCATATTAAAAAGTAATCTGTCTCTGCTTACAGCTATTAGGAAACTCTCCTAAACACTGCGCTTAAATGGCCACTGTATTGCCTCTTCCAAATTGAGCCACTTAAGCTTTTACAAGATGGGCATTAATCATTGGCACATTAGATTCCTATTGTGGCAGACAGAAGGTGAGAAACTGAAGGACATCATTGCTAATCTCTCACAAAGAAGCACCTTCATGACAGCCAGAGATTCAAGCAAAATCGAATTTGCAGTAAAACAGACTTGCTTTGAAAAATCAAAAAGCAAAATACACACCTTTGTCACAGGAAAGCGGTTTAGTCCCCATCTGCAAGCATTCTACTGCACTAACCTTGCATGTATATTCCTAGAATTATGTTTAAAACTTCTATAATGAGAGAAAATAATTCCTATCATGTACTGTTATGTTAGCAAGATCCTCGAATTGCAATATGCAGCAATGAGCTTGAGGATTCTACTCCTAAAGTTGTGTCAGTGATGGAAACAATACTCTGTACCTTCCTCAACATTGCATAGCCCATACGGGCTCTTTTTTTTTTTTTTGTGTGCCAGGGGCTTGTTGAATCGTCCTCTTTGTGGGGGGGGGGGGGGGGGGGGGGGTTTGCTCGTGCGGCGCTGTGTGCGTCGCCTGCGTTTGACTCCTTTTTTCTGTGGTCTTGTCCGCCTCTCGCGGCGCCTCATTTCTTGGGGCGCCTGCGCAGTACGTCTTTTTGCGGCTATGGCCCATGGCCGGATGTCCCTGCGTCCATCCGGTTTAGCATTCTCGGTTAGTAATATGGATACTTATTTCCCCCCGGCAAAGAGCCTTTAAAAACCATTGTGTGAAATCATATGCAAAACTAATGGACTAACTTTACAAAGCTGTACTAAAGGAAAACTCATCACTAGCACTTGCTGAAAATATTTCGCTCTTATTTGAACTTCAAGAAATGGCATGGATAACAGTCAGCCACAGTCCTGTGCATAGATTATAAAAGATACAAACTGCCACCCCTGTCTTAGACTTCATTATAAAGCTCGGGTAAACTCCAGTCCTGGAGTGCCGCAGTGGCTGCAGGTTTTCATTCCAACCATTAGTTTTTGCTGCTAATTAACTTTTGCCTTAATTTTAATTAACTTGATTCAGGCCCCTTAGGTTTTTCTTTAGATGCCAAACAAAGACAACACAAGGTGCCACATGACCAGCTCACCCGTGCCCATCACACAATCTGAAAATAAAGGTGAAGGTCTCAGTAAGGCTGATCTCTCCAGTCCCAAAAACATTGACTATGTTCTTAGAAAAAACAGAAAACCAGTTATGGAAATGTCTGCTGTGTCAGAATGACAGCAGCAACAAGCCATAGAATTAAATAACGAGTTTAATTAACAGCAAGAATTGGCTTCTCATTAAGAAACTGGATGGAGTTTGAAGCCCCAATTTAGCTGGTCAACTGCTGACTTGTTTCACATTTGATTTCTGTTTAGCGGTCATTTAATGAAGAAAATAATTCGGAGCACTGAATCCTAAAAACAGGGCTATTAAAATGAAGGGAAAAAAGTTAATTAGCAGTGAAAACTGGTCACTGATTAGGAAAAGGGTTAGAATGAAAACCTGCAGCCACTGCGGCACTCCAGGACTGGAGTTTGCCACCCCTGGTCTAAGACGTTTAACCCACTGGACCCTACATAACCATGGTTTTCTCCAACTAGTACATAATTTAGGTCTGTCAAATACTGTGTTGAAATCTGTTGGGCCTAATCTTATTTACAAGCTGTGATATGCATAAATCCAGCATCCAAATTCTACAGTATTGCAACACTACTAGTTAAAAATGAAATTCTTGTAGTGTAACAGTACTACACCATAAAAGCATGTTGCAGTGAAATATGAATTTTCCTTTATTTGAAAAAACAAATATACTCAACTTACTATATTTAGTATTAGTTTTAATATATTTTTTTTAATAGTTTTTAATATGGCGGAGTGGAGGCTCGGAGGCTAAGGAGCTGCGCTGGTATCCCGAAGGTCGCTGGTTCGAATCCCCGTCACTGCCAAAAGGCCACTGCTCTGCTGGGCCCTTGAGCAAAGCTCTTAACCTGTAATTGCTCCAGGGGCGCTGTACAATGGCTGACCCTGCGCTCTGACCCCAAGGGGTATGCGAAAACTACCAAATTCCTAATGCAAGAAATTGTATAAGGCGAAATAAAGAATATTAAAAAAAATAAAAATATTTACACAACTACATGGGTTATCAAAAATGTTTGTAATTCTTCATGCCAGTCTTATGCCCGCATAAATAGGGAGGGTTACATCAAGAAGAAGTCCTGTGATATAAAACGTCACCCTCATCAAGATATCAGGAGTCAAATACTGATGGATATAAATTGTTCCTGCATCCTTTGCAAGTTCTTCTAGACTAGTTATATAGTGTGGTCCAGATCTAACTATGCAACTTTTCATGTAATGCAATGCAGTAATTGCATAGTTAGATCTGGATCACCCTGTATATGAAGTTAAATGCGTTGAGCATTGTTGACAAGAAGCGATTCCTTTGCTTCTTTTTAAGTGAAATCAAAAGCTGTATGGAATAATAAACCACCAGCTAAATTAAAAAAAAAAAATGCACAAAATTAGCACCTTATTTCTTTACCAGATTTCCTCTGCTTTCCTGTTCAAGCGGATAGAAAAGGAAATGCCTGTTCAGATTTCCAAATAAAAGCACGAGACAAACCCCTTCAATGTCAGAATGAGGAAACCGTTGTCTAATTTTAGCTTAGTGGTTAATGTTAAACTACCAAACAATTTAAATAAAACATGGCAGGTTAAAGCAGAACTCAGGAAGTTACAAGAAACATGACTTGCTTTCTAGAAAAGCAACAATTACAGTACTTACAGATGTCCACTTTACTGATAAGGGAAGAAAAATTATGCAGAGCAATTTACTTATGGTGCAATTTTTTGTTTGGCCTTTGAGTAGAAACATCTGCACATTATATTGCCTGTACCTTGTACCGAGACCTGTGTTTTACTTTGCCTCCTTTACATTCTAACAACCACTTTAAGTATACTGCTATATATTGCAACTATTGTGGAACAGCCTGCTACGTAAAAGTTTAGGTGTAAGCAAGTGTTAAAGGTCACTGCAAGCAAAGCTAAGTTAATTAATGCTAGGTACAGTGCAAATGGTCATTAAAGATGAACTATGGACACAAAAAAGGTTCAAGGTCTAAACTCGCAGGTATTGTACTTAAATTAACTTGAACAATCTCTTGCATCTTGTTAAGGGGACCTATGAAGCAACAGGTTTCTATTAGACAAAGACCTTCATAATTTCCACTAATAAAAAAACTGAACATTTAAAAGCATCATGTTTTCTTGCTTAATATTGCAGTACACCCAAGGCTGCCTTTGTAGTATTAGATACAAGGCAATGGGATACAGGGACATAAACACTAAACTGGTAACAGCATCATGGACACTCATGGTTCAATGATGTGTGTGAGGAGCGAAGAATAGCATATTCTGGACAGGTTCTCAAAGCAGATGTACCGTAGCACAAATTACTGAAAAAACCTAATGGAGGCCATCAGAGAAACATGTTAGAGCATACAGTGCATCACACTGTATATAGGGGGATGTGTAGCCACAGACCAGTTAGTGCCCATGCTGACCGCTGCCCACCGCTGAAAGCACCTACAATAGAGACGCGAGTGTCAGAACAAGACCATGGAGCAATGGAAGGTGGTTGGTTGGGCTGATTCACACTCTTAGATGTGGATGGTCGGGTCCGTGTGCAACATTTACTTGGAGGAAGAAATGGAAGTAGGATGCCCTGTTCATAGGCAGCAAGCTGGGCAATGTTTTGGTGGGAAATCTTGGGTCCTTGCATTCATGGGGATATTACTGACACGTACCACCCACTTTTTTTAACCCTTCGTAGCAACAGTATTCTCAGATGGCATTGGCCTGCACCCTGCAAAAAAAACTTCAGGAATGGTTTGAAAAACAAGACAGAATTCATTGGGTTGTCTTGACCTCCAGATCTCAATTCAAATGAGTATCTGTGGGATGTGCTGGAAAAACAAGCCTGATCCATGGTGGCCCAACCTTACAACTTAAGGATTTGCTGTGAACGTCTCGGTGTCAGATACCACATGACCCCTTCAGAGGTCTTGTGGAGCCCATGCCTCAACAGGTCACAGCTATTCTGGCGACATTAGGTGAACCTACACATTATTTAGGTGTTTTTAATTTGACTGATCAGTGTGTAAACAAACAAAACTACTAATATAGGACTATTCTGGAGACATCAGGATCTTTCCACTATCGATTGCTACATAGCTCCTCTTGCTTTATAAATAATATCCCTGTACTTGATAACATTGCCAAGTCTGTGGTGGCATAATTGATTTTAAAGATAAATAGCAATAATTGTTTCATTAAAATGGTATACAGTATATTCAGAATAGATGCCAGCTCATTTGCAATCTCTTTCCAGTCTTAACATTTTCCAGTGATTTTTCCACATTAACAATAACTTGTGGTTTACTTGTTTGCTTCGAGAAGGTCCTTGATAGTTTATTCACTCTAAACTTCATGAATAGTTGAAATATTTGTCATCCTTTAAGATAATGTAAACTTGGACAATGACCCTACAGAACCTATGAAATATTTCTGACATTTAAAGAAAGTGTTGTGGGCAAAAATCTAACTCAAGTGTAATGTGAACACTACAGCTAAGCTCAAACTGATTACGTTTTATAGATAGATACCAAAACAGGTGGATTGGCAGACAATCTAATCCATTGAATCAGGGGGATTTGAAAAGCATACACGCTTGGGCAGATTTGTGACAGATCTAATAAAATGTCAGTAAATGTAAAAGTATTGCATGTAGGAAGTAAACGTGAGGTTTGAATACACAACGGGAGGTCTGAAAAATCAAAAGTACACCTTATGAGAAGGATTTAGGAGTCATAGTGGACTCGACACCAACTGCGAGAGTGTTTAGGGTCATTAAAGAAGGCTAACAATGTCAGGTTATACAGGTGCTGGTCATAAAATTAGAATATCATGACAGTTGATTTATTTCGGTAATTTCATTCAAAAAGTGAAACTGGTATTTTAGATTCATTCATTACACACAGACTGATGTATTTCAAATGTTTATTTTTTTAATGTTGATTATAACTGACAACTAATGAAAGTCCCAAATTCAGCATCTCGGAAAATTAGAATATTGTGAAAAGGTTCAATATTGAAGACACCTGGTGCCACACTAATCAGCTAATTAACTCAAAACACCTGCAAAAGCCTTTAAATGGTCTCTCAGTCGAGTTCTGCAGGCTACACAATCATGGGGAAGACTGCTGACTTGACAGTTGTCCAAAAGACAACTATTGACACCTTGCACAAGGAGGGCAACTCACAAAAGGTCATTGCTAAAGAGGCTGGCTGTTCACAGAGCTCTGTGTCCAAGCACATTAATAGAGAGGCGAAGGGAAGGACAAGATGTGGTAGAAAAAAAGTGGACAAGCAATAGGGATAACCACACCATGGAGAGGATTGTGAAACAAAACCCATTCAAAAATGTGGGGGAGATTCACAAAGAGTGGACTGCAGCTGGAGTCAGTGCTTCAAGAACCACCAGGCACAGACGTATGCAAGACATGGGTTTCAGCTGTCGCATTCCTTGTGTCAAGCCACTCTTGAACAAGAGACAGCGTCAGAAGCGTCTCGCCTGGGCTAAAGACAAAAAAGGATTGGACTGCTGCCGAGTGGTCCAAAGTTATGTTCTCTGATGAAAGTAAATTTAGCATTTCCTTTGGAAATCAAGGTCCCAGAGTCTGGAGGAAGAGAGGAGAGGCACAGAATCCATGTTGCGGGAGGTCCAGTGTAAAGTTTCCAGTCCGTGATGGTTTGGGGTGCCATGTCATCTGCTGGTGTTGGTCCATTGTGTTTTTCTGAGGTCCAAGGTCAATGCAGCCGTCAACCAGGAAGTTTTAGAGCACTTCATGCTTCCTGCTACTGACAAACTTTATGGAGATGCACATTATTTTCCAACAGGACCTGGCACCTGCACACAGTGCCAAAGCTACCAGTGCCTGGTTTAAGGACCATGGTATCCCTGTTCTTGATTGGCCAGCACACTCTCCTGACCTTAACCCCATGGAAAATCTATGGGGTATTGTGAAGAGGAAGATGCAATACACCAGATCCAACAATTCAGAAGAGCTGAAGGCCACTATCAGAGCAACATGGGCTCTCATAACACCTGAGCAGTGCCACAGACTGATCGACTCCATGCCACGCCGCATTGCTGCAGTAATCCTGGCCAAAGGAGCCCCAACTAAATATTGAGTGCTGTACATGCTCATACTTTTCATGTTCATACCTTTCAGTTGGCCAACATTTCTAAAAAATCCTTTTTTGCATTGGTCTTAACTGATATTCGAATTTTCCGAGATACTGAATTTGGGACTTTCATTAGTTGTCAGTTATAATCAACATTAAAAGAAAAACATTTGAAATACATCAGTCTGTGTGTAATGAATGAATCTAATATACAAGTTTCACTTTTTGAATGGAGTTACTGAAATAAAATCAACTGTCATGATATTCTAATTTTATGACCAGCACCTGTATAGCACCTTGATGTGTAGAGTACAAGTCACAGGAGGTTCTGCTCAAGCTTTAACACACACTGGTGAGGCCTCATCTGTAGTACTGTGTGCAGTTTTGGTCTCCCAGCAACAACAAGGACATAGCAGCGCTAGACAAAGTTCAGAGAAGAGCGACTAAGCCGATTACAGAGCTACAGGGGATGAGTTATGAACAAAGGTTAAAAGAGCGGAGCCTTTTCAGTGGAAGTAAAAGATTAAGAGGAGATATTATTGAAGCATTTAAAATTAAGGGAATTAGTCCAGGGAATCGAGACTGGTTTTAAAATGGAGATTAAGAACATGGGGACAGTTGGTTAACTTAAGGGTAAATATTACACAAACATTAGGAAGTTTCTCTTTACGCAGAGAACCAGACACTTTGAATAAGCTACCAAGAAGCATGGTAAACAGAACTTTAGGGACTTTCAAAACTAGGACTTTTTGTAAGAATTATGTGAGCTTTGTTGGGCTGAATGGCCTGTTCTCGTCTAGAATGTTCTAACCACAGTAGAAGCACTGGGAGTCTCATAGTAGCCATTGCACATATTTCATAAATCCATCTACTTCCTGAAAGCACTTCTAACAGTGTCAAAGCACCAAAGAGTCACAAGGATCGACAGACCAGTCCTTCACATGATGCATTCAAAAAAAAGGTATATTTAGCACTGCTTGCCCTCCTAACAGCCAAGTCCAGAAGTCATATCCTTCCTGTGTCCAAAGGACACTAACATGAACACAGGAAAAATGACAATTCTACACAAAATTAACTTGAAATTTCAGACACCTTGGGGCAGAACTGCAATTCCACCCATGACCTCTACAGTAAGTCTCTGAACATTATATGTAATAAGACAGAACTTTAATGAATTAATATACACATACTCTAAAGCATTCTGTGCAATACTGTTCAGAAAATAGAATGTCTAATAGAGGATTGATCCTTCAACTCTACACTTCCAGCATCACCACTCTTACCTTCCAGCTAGTAAAATAAATTTGACAAACTAGTAATCCATATATTGTTGCATCAGAAAAATATGTTGTCAAAGATGGAAAACCAGATTGTGACAACTCAATGGCCCATTAATCAGCATCTGAATGGAATGTGTTACTAATGTAAACAATTAGATATCACTTCTGTTGATCTTAACGAATCTGTTAAGCATCCTAATCAAAAGCTTCTTAAAGGAATTCTCTACCCAACAGTGATAGGTTACCTAACCCATGCAGTTTGTAGTGATGCTTGAGAAAAACTAAGCTCACTTTTGATTTCCTTTCTGCCTCCCAGTTTTTCTGATCACTCGCCTGTTCTGTTTAATTTGGATTTGGTCTCTGCTGAGCATGGTAAATCCACCACTACCCGTCCCTTCCGTGTCATTTCCCCTTCTGCTGCCGATTTTGCAGCTGCTTTTTCATCAATCTCCACATCATGTGAATCCACGGATGCTGATGTTTTATTGCAAACCTTCTATACTTCCTGCTGTTCTGTGATGGATGTTGTAGCCCCACTCAAACAGAGTCAATCCAAAGTCAAGCATGACCCATGGCTAAATGAACAAACTCGCTCCATCAGGCAAAACTGTAGGCGGCTAGAACGTAAATGGAGGAAAGATGGTCTCACTGTTACCTTTGACTGCATGAGAGACATGTGGTCTCAATACCAGAGAGCAGTCAGAGGTGCAAGGAACTGTTTTTTTACTGACATCTCAAAATTCTGGCAATCAACGTGTCTTATACAAAACACTGAATGCTGTCCTCTCTCCAGCTGCAACTGTTTTCTCTTCTCCCTCCAATGCTCTTTGTAATCAGATCCTTACGTTTTTTCTGGATAAGGTCATGAACATTAGATCCCAGATCTCCATTTCTTCTGGCTCTATTGATTTAGCCGTTCCTGTACACGGCTCCCTCACTAGCTTTGAACCCATTTCGCTCCCCCATCTGGAAAAAACCGTCGCCTCAATGAAGCCTTCAGGCTCTCCGGACGATGTGGTGCCGTCCAGACTGCTGAAAGATGTCTTTCCTGTGATTCAATATGATGTCTTAAAGATCACAACTAGTAGTCTATCTTCAGCTACAGTTCCTTGTGCTTTCAAACACGCAGTTATACATCCAATCGTGAAAAAACCTGATCTTGACCCTGCCGTCTTCTCCAATCTTCGTCCAATTTCCAAACTACCTTTCCTGTCAAAATTACTCGAAAAAGTAGTTTATGAGCAATTAATTCACCACCTACAGGACCATCAGGTAATGGACCTTTTTCAGTCAGGCTTTAGGCCCCAACACAGCACAGAAACCGCACATTTACGTGTCCTAAATGTCCTTTTGACACTGGACTCAGGACTCTACGTGATTATGGTTCTTCTCGATTTATCTGCTGCCTTCGACACAATCGACCACGACATCATGATCTCCCGACTCGAATCCTGGGTTGGTGTATCTGGCTTAGCCCTCGACTGGTTCAGGTCATATTTCTGCAACAGGACTCTTAGAGTTATGCTAGATGATTTTTCATCTGAATCAGTCCCACTCCCATGTGGTGTCCCCCAGGGTTCCATTTTGGGGCCACTACTTTTTTCAATTTACATCCTGCCTTTAGGAGCAATTTTTAGAAAACATGCAATCTCGTATCACCTATATGCTGATGACTGCCAAATTTATTTCTCCCTCAAGTCAACTGACTCCACTAAACCTCTTCTCAACTGCTTATCTGACATTAAGGACTGGCTGGCTGTAAACTTCCTTCACCTGAACGATTCAAAAACCGAGGTCATTGTTTAGTCCCGACCGCAAACAGACCCTACCCCTTGACCTCGACTTTCTTCCCATTCCAGTAACTTCGTCTGTTTCCAATCTTGGAATCAAAATGGATATGGTCCTGAAAATGGATGCTCAAGTCAACAGCACAGTAAAATCCTGCTTTTTCCATCTCAGGCGAATTGCCAAACTCAAACCAATTCTGCCTTACCACCTCCTGGAATCAGTAATCCATGCATTCATTACGTCCCGGCTCGACTATTCTAATTCCTGCCTATATGGTATTAGTAAAGCCACTCTTTCGAGACTCCAATTGGTTCAAAATGCGGCTGCAAGACTTAACTGGAAGCAGCAGAAGCCAACACATTACACCGATTTTAAAAACCCTACACTGGCTGCCGGTTAGCTTCAGAATTGATTTTAAGATACTCCTCTTAACCTATATGGCACTAAATGGTCTAGCCCCTGCCTACTTGAGTGTCTTGCTCCATCGTCACAATCCCCCTCGTGTTCTTAGATCTGCAGATCAGCTGCTCCTAACCGTTCCCAAGGCACATTTTAAAGCTCGTGGTGAAAGGGCTTTTTCTGTCTGTGCACCCAAGCTCTGGAACTCCTTACCTTTAGTGGTTAGGCAAGCCACTTCAGTCACCACATTCAAATCACACCTAAAAACGCACTTCTTCACATTGGCTTTTAATTCTTAACCTGTCTTATTCCAAACTTGCTTTTTGCTATTTCTGTTTTATTGGGTCCCCTGACCTGTTTTTTAGTGTCTGTTTTAATTCTCTCTTAACGTTTGTTTTTTAATATTTTGCTTTTAGTCTTGCTTGTTTTAACTGTACAGCGCTTCGGTCAGTTGTAATGCTGTGTTTTTAAGCGCTTAACAAATAAAAATGGTATGGTATAAAAGGATTTGACAATACAAGCTAATGACCAATGCTCTACAACAGCAACCAAAGTGATAAACGTCCCTGACAAAGAAAAATCACATTATGTGAGATCATAAACCACATCAGTTATCCAGTCGTATGCTCAAAACATGCATCTTCTGTAAAAATACTATTAAAAAAGGTTAAAGAAAATTTATATTATAAAAAGTGCAAGTCACAAGGCAGTTTTTGATCAGCCTCTCTCTCATTGGTCAAGAGTCTTCAATTCAAAAACTCAATCCCATGTGACTCACTGTTTTTGATGTGCACAAATATTTCCAGAAATTTAACAATATTTTTGCAGAACACATGCATTTTTCACTTTTTAGGTATACAACTGAATAACGGACGTGAATTATACAGCATGATTTCACCCCCGATGGCTTTTTCTCATGTTGACTGTTGTACAGCATTGGCCAATATTGACTCATTAACCTTATCTCCACTTTGCATGAAAATGTGAGATTTTTCTCAGGCATCACTGCAATGTCCATGGGGTAACAATTTTTTGGTGGCTTATTACTATTAAATTTTATTGGTGAAAAAATTGCACTTACTAGAAAGCTTTCATGTTTGATCACTTTTCTTTTGATATCACAAGTAGACCTGTGAATACACAGGTGACAAGACAATAACCCTGCACACATTGGAAGCTATTGTGGAAAAAGAGGATAGCAAAATTGGATGCCATCATGAAAAATACCCTCCATCTCCTGCAGGATGCACTCTTGGAGCACTTTTAGCAACAAGTTCATTCCAACCACAGGGTGCTAAAATGTGCCTCTGGGGATCTTTTCTGCCCACTGCTATCAGGCAATTCAATTCTTGCTCCCAAAGCGCCAAGCTAAATTCTTAGACGTATGCTGTGTGGAGGTTGCAAAAAGAACTTAATTATATATGCATCTATTGATTGCATTTACCCCATCCTTCTGTATCTGTTTGATATGCATCTAA
This sequence comes from Erpetoichthys calabaricus, assembly GCF_900747795.2. NCBI lineage: Eukaryota > Metazoa > Chordata > Cladistia > Polypteriformes > Polypteridae > Erpetoichthys > Erpetoichthys calabaricus. The sequence continues at coordinate 12,930,167 of NC_041403.2, forward strand.
AAATTTCCCCTTGGGATTACAATTTAGTCTAATATACTGTCAAGACAAACAGTAAACAGACCAGTTCAACTTACACGATTTTCTCTGGAAAACATTCAATGAAACAGTACATTAATGCAGAAACACTCCCACTAAATTTGTGACTCAATATACACTAATTTGAGACTAGACTAACAAATGCGCATCTCACTCTGCCTCTTGCAACTGAAGCAAATTTCACCAGTTCCTCATGACAGAAGACTGCCCAGCAAAGGCAGACACTACAGTTTCCTAAAAAGTGTCTATTAATCTATAGTTGCTGATAAGAGTTGGAACTTGAACTCTGACTTTTGATAATGCATTTGCTGATAAGAGTTGGAACTTGAACTCTGACTTTTGATAATGCATTTCAAAAGGCAAGTAGTTTGGATTATAGCTTTTAGTCCTTTGATAAAGAACAGTACTCTATTATAAATTGAAAATATGCCCCCAAAAAGATTCCCTAGGGCAAGTGCAGTTCACATTGGAGTACAACCCCCCCCCCCCCCCCAAAGTTTCAGGAGTGGGAACACAACTGAACAAGTGGAAACAGGGTAGGGGTTACTCCTCCACAGTCTTTGTCATAATTACATCTGGCAAAGTGTACTATAGCATCCAAACTAGTTCTACCAGTTTATAAGAAGATTCTCTCTTAGGCTATCTGCACTTTCTACTGCCCCCCCAAATCTGATCCTAGTACTCTATATACAGAGCATCTGTTACTACCACTGCAGTATTTGTATGCATTTCAAATTATTACTTTTGTACATCTATTAGTATACTGCAGTATAGAGCATAGTATTGTCTTGACTTGTGTAAAAAGGTATAACATGGCCCTCGGAATATTTCCTGCCACTGCAATCCTGTGTACAGATGGTATGTCAAAAATAGATAAAGTAAATGTATTAAAATCAATTAAATACCATTATCAGGCCACCATGGAGTGGCAAAAAGAAAGCAAGAATTTCACAGTACTATGTACATGCGACAATGCTACTGTTAAACTCACTGTGCCATTTTGATTTAAGCATTAGAACAAAGCTGCTTTTGTCAAATAATACCTTCACTCCCCCGAACCTCCATGAAGATTACCAAGTATCAAATTTCCATGGGTACACCACCTTCGATGTGTAGTAGGCTCAGTGAATCACTAAAATTTACAAACTTCACACTTTACTTTTATCAGCGACTTTAAAAGTTACCCTCTGCACTCCCAAAAGGAGTTAAGTTGCAATAGTTTTAGATTGAAACCACCGCCTGCCGACTTCATGCAAAAACAGAACAAATTTACGTTCTCACCACAAAAAAAACTGGATACATACACATACGAAGCCAATCACGAGCACGTTAACAGTTCACCGTGTAAAAACTACAAGGATTCAAATTCTTTTCTGTGGATGCGCCCCAAAAACAACAACAATCGGGAAACATAAGAACTACATTATGCATAGATGCAACAAACAACGGTGAGATAAAAAAAAAAATAAAAAGCTTTAGTAGTTTAGTGACCACCTCCTGATCCCACTCCTGCACCTCTCTACAATTAGTCCTGTCACAATATTTCGGCTTACTGCTATTGGGTATTTTTTTGTGTTTTATATTCTCGGTAAGAGAAAAAAAGCTTCGTTTTTTACATTCGTTTATTTACAAAGCAAAAACAAGAAAAATTTACTTTTGCTAAGTTTCTAATGTCGCTACGTAGAACACCGAAAGGGTCACCGCCGTTGAGCGGTGCGCTACCTGGGTTGAGTACTGGAGCTACTGTATAACACACGAGTACCGGCTATTGTTTAGATTATCTAAAACAATAAAAACCTCAATCACTCCAAGTATGAGGGGAAAAAAAACCTACATGAACATTGGACAGTGTGATGTGGGGTTGAGGCTGTGAACTTCAAACCCCTGAGGTTTGAAATTTCACAACCAACTATGACCTTGAGTAAGACGCTTCACCTACCTGTGCTCCAATCCGAAAATCAAAAGAAATGTAACCGTGTTCCAACTAAGAATACAGTTTAGAAAACTTGCTGCACTTTCCTATATTATTTTAATCAGATCATACGTTTAGACTAAAACAACTCCTCTTTCCTCATCCCTTCAGCTCCCTACGAACACCGCGGGGTCCTGGGTTCAAAGTGCAGCCGTCTATCTGTAGACTACAGTGTTGCAAACGTGCTTATGCGGGTTTTCTCCGGTTTCCTACCACACCAACATGGGCGGTTCAGTCCAGACTTGTGATCGTTCTCCGAATAGTCAGCTTAATGAACTGCTCACTGCATCGAAATAAACGGCAATTAAGCAAACGAACATGAAATACAGAAGAGAAACTACACAGCGGGTAGTTTGGAAAGGAAAAGTAAAAACACGAAAGTCGCAACAGCCAGGGTATGAAGGAGTTCTTAAACAATCACAGGTGAAACTTGGCTGGGATTGAGGCAAGCCACACACAGACATTTGAAGCAAAAACAGTCCTCCACTCTACTACTTCTATTCCACGTTCGCATCAAGTATGAAAAACCCAAATATTGGCTCAAGGAAAAAAAACACAGAATATAGTTTCCTATAAGAGAATCTGCAAGCACTTTTAGCGAGCCCTCCAGACCAAATCAGTGAAACGCCCCGCTTACTTCTGTTATCCACATCGGCTGCCTCAAGCTACACGAGACGTGCGCGTGAACGAGATGGAGCAGAAGCCTAAGAACTCGCTCAGCCGATTGGCTTAACGTCTTTCTAGTCTGCATAAGATAACCTTCCTAAAATAATTTTAGCGACTATTTACATGAAATTACTTACTGCTTAAATCAGGCGAAGGACGGAGAGACGCTACAGCCGTTCAAACAACAACCCACAGCTTTGAATGTTCGCTGATACAGAAAGTGAGAACGCGCAGAAGCACCTTTTTATAATCCCTCAAAGTATCGCGATGACACACTGTGCCTTAGTCAATGAAGAGGTTTTGAGCTGCGCGCTCCCTATTGCTTTGACAGCATGACATTGCAGAATTCCGTCTGCCTCATAGTGTGGGAAGCTTCTGCCTACAAGTAAAACCTAAAAGTTGTAAATCTTCCAGCGTGATTAGTTTTGCATGTCATAAGTGGCTATGCTATTTAAATTCTGATGCCCGTTGATACCGCGTTGCACGTTTATCTTCTTCCACTTGTGTCTTAAATATGAACATTGGCAGCATGGCACCGCGACCATGGATCTAAAGTTGCCCCTTGCCCACAAAGTCTAAGCATGTTTCTATCAACTGCAATGTGCCAAGACACATTGTGCTAACAAACCATGTGCTTTCCAAGGCAAAGAAGTGAAATATTTTTCAATGATCAAGTCAATTAACTGACCTCAACCCAACTGGACATGTATTTCAATTGAATGAAGACAGAACTAAAGGCAGAAACTGCAGCAACCTGAAGACTGCTGCAGTAAAGGGCTAGCAAAGCATCACTAGGGTAGAAACCCAGCACTTGGAGAAGACCATGGATTCCAGTCTTCAGGCAGTCATTGACTGCAAAGGATTTTCAACCAAGTATTGAAAATCATTGTTATTTTCATGATTATGTTAATGTTTGTCCAAATACTTTGGATCCCCTGAAAATGTGTGGGGACAGTGTATAAAAATGTCTGTCTTTTCTAAACAGCTCATACAGTGATTTTGTCAATGCCTTAAATTAAAACTGCAGTCTACACTTGAATCATATCTTGACTGCTTCATTTCAAATCCTTGTGGAGGCACACAGAACCAAAATTATGAAAATTGAATCACTGTCCAAATTTCATATGGACATAACTGTATGAATGTATATTCAAAGAGTTTCTATAAAAAGCCAAATTTCATCCTGAGGCCAATTTAAGTGTATTCTATCTATCTATCTATCTATCTATCTATCTATCTATCTATCTATCTATCTATCTATCTATCTATCTATCTATCTATCTATCTATCTATCTATCTATCTTATGTAAGCTCATATTGATTTTTGTAGTACTTAATCATTATTCTTACGTAATTTGTTTTTACTTGTAACTATTTCTTTGATATCTTATAAAGCATTTTGAGCTACATTATGTGTATGAAAATGTGCTATAGAAAAAATATTGCTGTTGCCTCTTTTGCCATTAGAATGTCTAAAAAAAGAGCTCCTTGTTTTTAACACGCCAATGGTGAAAGAGTCTAATTCACCATGACTGTGTTCAGTATCAGTTTTATTTGCTGTGTCTCACTCTCTCACTCCCTCTTGTGTGTTCATCATGATATTCCATAACCCAACACAGATCACACAACCTCTTCCTCTACTAATTTCCTGGAGAAAGCTCAAAAGTCTTCTGCTTTCTGAAGTGAAACATTCTAATTTCCTCTTTTAGGCTATTAGTCTGCCATTTCAGACAGATGGGATTGTTAACATTTTTCTAAGACATTTGTGAGATATGAATTGTGGCTGCACACAAAACCTAAAGCTAAAATTACAGTTTTACTATCATTCAAAACATCTGAGCAAGAGACACAATAAGTCAAATTAAATTTACAGTGACTTATGTTTAATATATAGCACCTGGGAATACTTAACCCCTTCCCCAAACACTTTGCCATGTTGTAAACAGTAGGGTGGCATCTTATATCCCTAAACCCCAGAAACTGATCAGGACACGTATACTGGTCTAAAATATCCTTTTTTTATTTGGCACAGTACTTTTAACACAAGTCTAAAAGCACACAATGGTGGCATCAATACAGAAACACAAACCGGAAGAAGAATATAATAGCCCCTCCATCAGTGTCTTTCCATCCATCCATTTTCCAACCCGCTGAATCCGAACACAGGGTCACGGGGGTCTGCTGGAGCCAATCCCAGCCAACACAGGGCACAAGGCAGGGAACCAATCCTGGGCAGGGTGCCAACCCACCGCAGCCATCAGTGTCTTTTCCCCTTCCAATTCCAACTTGCCTGGCTGAAGTGTAGGGCTCCATTTTCAAACTGGACCAAAATTTTTAAAGTTGACTGTTCTACCCTCTGCGGTGTGCATTGTTTCTGGGCTGAGCAGTTGCTGTACCAGGATGTGATTTAGCCAGTGGGAATGGACTTCCTTGTAAACTTTGGGGAGCGTAAATGTAGATGTCCACACTTTCCTCAGAATCTTAATAAGTAATGGCTTTGGGAAGCACTCTTAATGATTGCTGACATGAGTCTGTGCCACTTTCAAATAGCCAATAAAGTAGAATCTAATAAATTTCAAGTTGCTGATCCTCTCATCAGCAGAAGAGTATGTTGTCAGCCTATAGCTTCCTGAAGTCTATAATCAACTTCTTGGTTTTGCTGATTTTAAGAGAAAGATTGTTGCCTTGCCACCATCGAATCAGAAGGTGGTATCTTATTTTGATGATTTTGATGCTTACTAGTAAGTTAGTCTGTGGTGGGCTGGCGCCCTGCCCGGGATTGGTTCCTGCCTTGCGCCCTGTGTTGGCTGGGATTGGCTCCAGCAGACCCCCGTGACCCTGTGTTCGGATTCAGCGGGTTGGAAAATGGATGGATGGATAGTAAGTTAGTACTCCCTCTCAGTTATTATTGTGTATTTTTCTAATTCCTTTATCCCTTGCAACCTGCAATATCAGGATATGTTACAACTTTATATAAATATATACTGTATATACATATTTATAAAAAAAAAAATTTGGAAGGCTTGGAAGGAGACGATACTTGATCTTCTCGGAAGACAATTTAACATCCCGCAAGAGACACTTTAACGTCACGCAAGACAAGGCAGTGAGACAAAAGGACAGCTGCTGTACAGGCTTTTAAATGATCGACGCGCAGCGCGACAAGCAGAACACGCAGCTCGCCAGCAGCAGGAGAAAGAAAGCAGCTGATCAGACCGCATCTCCTCAGCGTGTGTTCAGCCAATAATATATATATTATTGGAGCACAGTCAGACTAAGTGACTTACTCAAGGCTATGCAGTGAAGCAGATTTTGGAAAACACCATGCCTGTTCAAAGGCTCAAAAAGGGTGTATGCTTCAAAACAATGCCCTAACTTACTCTTCAGCCCAGGAGTGGACCAAAATAGCAGACCTCGCCACCATTGGCAGCCTGGCCCTAAATTCAAGAGGCAGGTTGTGGTGTAGCGGGTCCACAGTTCACATTAAAAAGGCCACTTTTTAAATAAATAGTCGCCGCACTTGCAGCTTAGAGAGGGGTCATGATATGTGTGGCTGGAGAGGTTCCCGGGTGATATGTGATGCAGACGGTCCTCACTTAAGAGCACAAGTGAGGAGTCGTCCGCATCCGTAATTGGTGCTGGGAGCTGCTAATTGCCACATATGATCCACGTCCCCGTAATAAATAGAAGCACGAGGCGGCTAGGAAAAAAAAGGGGGACAGAGAAGAGAAGAGAAGAGAGAAGAGGAAAGAGAGAGAACAGGAGGTTAAGGGAGAGGAAGGCTGGAAAAGTGGGGAGCTGGTGCGAGCGAGCGACAGCAGGCTCACTTGAGCAATGGCAGGAAGCTTTTAGGAGAGCCCCGGAGGAGTTTGGCCAACTCTCGAAGGGGGCAGATTGAAGCGGTTGCTCCAGCTGAGCGACTGGGAGGAGCTGCAGTGACCGGCAGTGGAGACGACTGGCCATCTAAAGGACCGGAGTCATGGAGGCTTTGGGCGTGTTGAGCCCCAGCGTGAGCACCCTGGCCGCTGGGGAAGGAACCCAAGTCTCAGTCCGGCTCAAGCCCGACATAGCCGGGGATCGGAGGACTACCGGACCAGTATTGAAGGAGCTGCATATGCTGGTAGGGTGACTCCCATGTTGTGGGGCCCGGAAGGGAGAAGCAGGGGAGTTGCCGGGTTAAAGAAAGATGCACCGGGCTTGTGTTTTAAAAGACTGCTTCCAGCCATTATTTTAACCTAATTTTTAAAAACGATTTATTCATTGTGTTTTTATCGTCACACAGGTTTACAGTTTGCACAGCAGCCCAAAAGAGGGGCAAAGGCACTGAAGGAAGGGAGAGGTCCCTATCTGTCTCAAGTAGATTGTTTAACGTTTTAAAATGTATTGAGAAATTTAAAAGGACTGAACAGAAGCCAAGTGAGGTGCCAAAAAAACGAAACTGAACTAATTCAACAAGAAAAAAACTACACCTGAAATTAAGAACAGACGTTAAAACCAAGGGATCCACAGATCAAAATGAAAAGTATAAACTACATGATAGGGGTAAAACTCAATGCTCAATATTGTAAATAGGGCACACAAACATGGCCAAAAGTAGTATGAGGCCTTCAAAAGACCCACAAACCAGGCCAGGAAGTTTACTATTCTGTCCATAAAAGACTCACTCTAAGTCAACCAATCCCCAACTACAGGCCTTAGACTAGACAGGTCCCAAAATGATAGACCCAAAAATATCAAAATGTCTCAAAAGGGGGCAGAGAAACTGTGCACTCTGGCTTGTTGAGAGAAGTCTCAAAAATAATGTTTATAAATGAAGATATTTATTGAAAAAGAACAAATATAACAAAAGGGCAAAAATAAGTCAAAAAATGCACTTGAAAAAGAAGGCAATCCAAGGTGAACTAGTCCGAATCCACAATCCATCAGCAAAATCTAATGACAGAAGCAAAATAAATCTAATTAACCAAAAATCAAAAAACAACAATACTAACAATAAATTCCTACACACTCTCAATGATCCAATGCAGATTATTTCTTTATAACTCAAATATAAAGCCAGAAGGAGGACCTAACAACAGGGATGTCAAGGTGGCACCACCTCCTGGGGCTTCATTCACAAAGTATAAGGAATGGATGTCATTTTAAAAGGACAGTACATAATTGGCCAAAATTAAACAAAGCTAATAGGAATAACATAAAAACATGAAAAATAAAAATTCAAATTTAGCACAAACAATAATAAAACAAAAAATAAATACAAGCTAAACAAAAAACCCTGGTTGTGTTATGACACTGAAGCAGCAGTAATGTTTGGTATCATTCTTTTCAGAATTTATTGAACTTTAATGTGATGTTGTTAGATTTTCAGATTCTTATTCCATTTTTAAATTATAAACTAAAAAATATCAAGAACTCACGTCAAATGAGATGAGACTTTGTGCCAAGAGATTTAACCATGCCCGGGGCCGGAAATAAAAGACAAAGAGTAGATGACAAAGACAGCTGCTGTACAGGCTTTTAAATGTTCGAAGCACAGCGCAAGATGCAAATAACGTGGGACAGCAGCAGCAGCAAACCAGCAGCTGAACGAGCAAAGAGGAGGTAAAAAAAAAGCTGTATTTGTTTCCCATTGTATCACCGTTTATGAGGGGGTTTCGGAGAAGCGACCCCTTCTCCTTGGGGTGTGTTCAGCCCCCACTTCACAACATGAGCCGCAGAGACGCGAAGTGGCTGGCGCATAGCGCAGAAAAGAGGTGTTGGCAAACAAAGCGAGCAGGGGGTAAGCCCCTAAGTATATATATATATATAAAATATATTGTGGACCACCAGGGGGCGTACTGCTCCCTATACCCCAACACAGACAGGCTGAGACACAAGTTTAACATAGCACTTTTTATTCTTCAGTGGGGAAGAGTTTTCTGTTGGTCCTCACTTCACAGCACAATACAGTATAGTACACAAGCACAAACAATATGATGCACAGTCCTTTCTCACTCTTCTCCTGTTGCCTCCACTCCTCCTCGCAAGCTTTGTCTTCCACCTCTTGACTCTGGGTCACTGCTGTGAGGCTGGGAAGTCCTCTTATAGTGGCCAACCCAGAAGTGTTTCTGTTCTTTCGTCCATGTGGTCTGTAGGCACTTCTGGGTTTGGCAGAAACCCCATGCCATATGGCTCCTCCATTTTTACAGCACCCCCTGGTACCCAGCAGGGCTGAGATAAAGAACTCCAAGTCCCACAGTGCCATGTGTGAATCCAGGCCACCGCTGCAATCAAGGGGAGCTGCCATCTAGCCTTCTATGATGATATGACACTTTGATACAATGTAGTCAGTGTACAGCTTGAGTAATAGTGTAAATTTGCTGCCCCCTCAAAATAACTCAAATACACAGCCATTAATGTCTAAACCGCTGGCAACAAAAGTGAGTACACCCCTAAGTGAAAAATGTCCAAATTGTGCCCAAAGTGTCAATATTTTGTGTGGCCACCATTATTTTCCAGCACTGCCTTAACTCTCTTGGGCATGGAGTTCACTAGAGCTTCACAGGTTGCCACTGGAATCCTCTTCCACTCCTCCATGACGACATCAAGGAGCTGGTGGATGTTAAGAGACCTTGCGCTCCTCTACCTTCTGTTTGAGGATGCCCCACAGATGCTCAATAGGGTTTAGGTCTGGAGACATGCTTAACCAGTCCAGCACCTTTAACCTCTTTTCTTTAGCGAGGCAATGGTCATCTTGGAGGTGTGTTTGGGGTCGTTATCATGTTGGAATACTGCCCTGCGGCCCAGTTTCAGAAAGAAGGGGATCATGCTCTGCTTCAGTATGTTACAGTACATGTTGGCATTCATGGTTCCCTCAATGAACTGTAGCTCCCCAGTGTCGGCAGCACTCATGCAGCCCCAAACCATGACACTCCTGTAGGCAAGACACACTTGCCTTTGTACTCCTCACCTGGTTGCCGCCACACACACCTGACACCATCTGAACCAAATAAGCTTATCTTTGTCTCATCAGACCACAGGACATGGTTCCAGTAATCCATGTCCTTAGTCTGCTTGTCTTCAGCCAACTGTTTGCGGGCTTTCCTGTGCATCATCTTAAGAAGAGGCTTCCTTCTGGGATGACAGTCATACAGACCAATTTGATGCAGTGTGTGGTGGGCATATGGTCTGAGCACTGACAGGCTGACTCCCCACCCCTTCAACCTCTGCAGCAATGCTGGCAGCACTCATAAGTCTATTTTCAAAAGACAACCTATGAATATGACGCTGAGCACATGCACTCAGCTTCTTTGGTCGACCATGGCGAGGCCTGTTCTGAGTGGAACCTGTCCTGTTAAACCGCTGTATGGTCTTGGCCACCGTGCTGCAGCTCAGTTTTAGGGTGTTGGCAATCTTCTTATAGCATAGGCCATCTTTATGTAGAGCAACAATTGGTTTTTTTTTCAGATCCTCAGAGAGTTCTTTGCCATGTTGAACTTCCAGCGACCAGTATGAGAGAGTGTGAGAGACAGCGATAACACCAAATTTAACACACCTGCTCCCCATTCACACCTGAGACCTTGTAACACTAACGAGTCACATGACACTGGGGAGGGAAAATGGCTAATTGGACACAATTTGGACATTTTTCATTTAGGGGTGTACTCACTTTTGTTGGCAGCAGTTTAGACATTAGTGGCTGTGTGTTGAGTTATTTTGAGGGGAGAGCAAATTTACACTGTGATACAAGCTGTACACTGACTACTTTACATTGTATCAAAGTCATATCTTCAGTGTTGTCCCATGAAAAGATATAATAAAATATTTACAAAAAAGTGAGGGGTGTACTCACTTTTGTGAGATACTGTATATACAGTCATATGAAAAAGTTTGGGAACCCCTCTTAGCCTGCATAATAATTTACTCTGCTTTCAACAAAAAAGATAACAGTGGTATCGAATAGTGTATGATGTGAGGACAGGGCCTCATATGAAAGCGCTACATAAACCAAAGAATGACTTAATGAGTGATTTTACAAGGGCATTTCACAAGTATAATAGCATATGGCGCCTTTCAAGCATCGTGTCAAGATGTTTTTAAAATTAACATTTAAAAAAGAATGCTAGATAGTAGAGCTAAGATGCATGATGAAAGGATTGCGTGGAAAGAGCTACAGTCATATGAAAATGTTTGGGAATCCCTCTCAGCCTGCATAATAATTTACTTTCAACAAAAAAGGTAACAGTGGTATGTCTTTCATTTCCTAGGAACATCTGAGTACTGTGGTATTTTCTGAACAAAGATTTTTAGTGAAGCAGTATTTAGTTGTATGAAGTTAAATCAAATGTGAAAAACTGGCTGTGCAAAAATTTGGGTCCCCTTGTAATTTTGCTGATTTGAATGCCTGTCACTGCTCAATGCTGATTACTTGCAACACCAAATTGGTAGGATTAGCTTGTTAAGCCTTGAACTTCATAGGCAGGTGTATCCAATCATGAGATATAAAGGTATTTAAGGTGGTCAATTGCAAGTTGTGCTTCCTTCCCTTTGACTCTCCTCTGAAGAGTGACAGCATGGAATCCTCAAAGCAACTCTCCAAAGATCAGAAAACAAAGATTGTTCAGTCTCATGGTTTAGGGGAAGGCTACAAAAAGCTATTTGAGAGGTTTAAACTGTCAGTTTCAACTGTAAGGAATGGAATCAGGAAATGGAAGGCCACAGGCACAGTTGCTGTTAAACCCAGCAGGTCTGGCAGGCCAAGAAAAATACAGGAGCGGCATATGAGCAGGATTGTGAGAATGGTGACAGACAACCCACAGATCACCTCCAAAGACTTGCAAGAACATTTTGTTGCAGATGGTGTATCTTTACATCGCTCTACAATTCAGCGCAATTTGCACAAAGAACATCTGTATGGCAGGGTGATGAGAAAGAAGCCCTTTCTTCACTCACGCCACAAACAGAGTCGCTTGTTGTATGCAAATGCTCATTTAGACAAGCCAGATTAATTTTGGAACAAAGTGCTTTGGACTGACGAGACAAAAATGGAGTTATTTGGTCATAACAAAAAGCGCTTTGAATGGCGGAAGAAGAACACCGCATTCCAAGAAAAACACCTGCTACCTACTGTCAAATTTGGTGGAATTTTTCATCATTCTGTGGGGCTGTGTGGCTAGATCAGGGACTGGGGCCATTGTTAAAGTCGAGGGTCGGATGCATTCAACCCAATATCAACAAATTCTTCAGGATAATGTTCAAGCATCAGTCACAAAGTTGAAGTTACGCAGGGGTTGGATATTCCAACAAGACAATGACCCAAAACACAGTTCAAAATCTACAAAGGCATTCATGCAGAGGGAGAAGTACAATGTTCTGGAATGGCCGTCACAGTCCCCTGACTTGAATATCATCTAAAATCTATGGGATGATTTGAAGCAGGCTGTCCATGCTCGGCAGCCATCAAATTTAACTGAACTAGAAAGATTTTGTATGGAAGAATGGTCAAAAATACCTCCATCCAGAATCCAGACACTCATCAAAGGCTATAGGAGGACAGCATCTAGAGGCTGTTAGATTAGCAAAAGGAGGCTCAGCCAAGTATTGATGTAATATCTCTGTTGGGGTGCCCAAATTTATGCACCTGTCTAATTTTGTTATGGTGCATATTTTCTGTTAATCCAATAAACGTAATGTCACTGCTGAAATACTACTGTTTCCATAAGGCATGTTGTATATTAAAAGGAAGTTACTACTTTGAAAGCTCAGACAATGATAAATAAAAATCCAAAAAATTAAGAGGGGTTCCCAAACTTTTTCATATGATTGTATGTATATATATATACGGGCGGCACGGTGGCGCAGTGGGTAGCGCTGGTGCCTCGCAGTTGGGTGATCTGGGAACCCGGGTTCGCTTCCCGGGTCCTCCCTGCATGGAGTTTGCATGTTCTCCCCGTGTCTGCGTGGGTTTCCTCCGGGCGCTCCAGTTTCCTCCCACAGTCCAAAGACATGCAGGTTAGGTGGATTGGCGATTCTAAATTGGCCCTAGTGTGTGCTGGGTGTGTTTGTGTGTGTCCTGCGGTGGGTTGGCACCCTGCCCAGGATTGTTTCCTGCCTTGTGCCCTGTGTTGGCTGGGATTGGCTCCAGCAGACCCCCGTGACCCTGTGTTCGGATTCAGCGGGTTGGACAATGGATGGATGAATGGATATCTTAAAATGTTTATGAACATATTTTAAGATATCTGGAAAAGTTTTTGAAATGCACTGAGCAAAATGCACTGAAACTTATTTCAAGATATATTGAATTGTATTTCAGATACTTTAAAGGCATTTAAGATTTTTCAACATTTAATGCATATTATTTCAGGATTTCAGGAAATGTATCTGATATATTTTAAAAAGCACTTCAGATGCTTTGAAATAGATGTATTTTCAGATAGCTGTAATTCTTTTTCATATATGTTAAATGCATTTTCGGGTATATTAAAATGTTATATTTAAATGTTAATTCAGTATGCCATAGCCCACCTTTTACAGAACACTGATTTGTTATTAGTAATGGTGTTCTCTCAGTGTGAAGCTGGATCGATGGATATCATCCAAGAAAAAAACAGGAAACTACATGAAAGAAGAATGACTTCTTAAAAAAAAAAAATGACCTCTCCCATGATTCCTTAGGAAAGCAATTCAGCCATTTGCCAGTGCATCCTCTGACCCTATGTAAGGGGCAAAGAAGCTAGGCCTCTGGAGACATTTTTTGCTTTAATTTGAAATGTGCTCAATAAGAAAGTCGACATGCAGTTTCCTGCAAAAGTATTCCAAGACTAACAGGTCCAAGACTAATTCTTTAATTTTACTAAATAACAAATCATATAATATAATATTCTTAAATTGAATAATTTTACTTAAAACATTGAAGGTCAAAATATTTTTAAATTGAATATTGCTTTATGCTACAAAAATGTCTTAAGAAAAAAAGAAAATATATTTTTGAACACCAATTTTCAAATAGTGCTAGGAAGTTGACTTTTTGATTGCATGACATATACCTTATCCTCCTTGAGTCACTCCCATGTTACTTTACCATCATGTATGGAATCACTGCCATGCTGAAAGCTGAAAGTTCATACCGAGTTGGCACTATGAATCACAGACATATATACTGTAGGTAGACGCCGCATTCACTGTGTTGCCCAGGCGATACGATATGTCAGCGTGTCCGCCGTATTGTGAGTGGCAAAAGTGCTATTTAAACTAATACAGGTAGAAATGGAAACAGGGTTTTCTGATGAAAAAACAATAACGTTTAAAACAGTATCATTTAAATAAAACAGATTTTGACGAATTGTTTAAATGCAATTATTTATATCCATTTATACACTAATAATGGCAATTATTGAGACGAAAACTTGACCAATGTCTGAAAGTCAAAATAGTAAGACTGTAACTGGCAGTCTGGTCTTTCTTTTAACAGTGAAATGATGCATTCAATGACAAAAAATAAACAATTTTATTGTATACAAATTGGCTTAATAATTTCTGAAAACATTTCACTCGTTCCTCTGTCAATCGCTCTCTCTCTCTCACACACACACACATGCACACACACACACAATGTGGTTACTTAAATATATACATGATAGGATCTAAAATCCTTGAAACAGAACTGTCTTACATAGCTTTTTCCGTGTGTTGCCACTCTGTAATTTGAGAGTACTCAGTCTGACAATATGGTGCAGCCTTAGTTTGTGGAAGACAGACACAACTAAAGACAGGGGCATAAAATGATGGTTGTCAATTTCAAAAACTGTGTTTCCTCAATATGTTCCTTGAGAAAAAACACATCATCTGAACCAATCTCAGCCTGAACAAACTGATTGATCAAAGATACACTGACAGCTTGCCCTAATGTTGACTGTCGGATAACACACTCAGCTATTTTGACCACCTTGACTGTACCCTCAGAAGGAATCATCAAACCTCCTTTGTTTTTTAATGTGAGCAAGTGGTAGCTTTGATCATATGACGCCTGTACAGGACTTTTTGGACCAATTAATAATCACTGTGGCCGATAACCATAAGCAACAATTTGATCACAATGATGGGGATTTACTTAAAAGGCTTCTATTTATTATGCATCACTATTTATTTATGGTATTGATTAACTACACCACCTTTTACCTAGTTCATGTCATGATTAAAGGATAAAAATAAAAGCTTAGAACACTTCAAATGGATGAATATCTTTGCAATGTATGTGGATGTGGGAGATTAAGATGGAGAGACTCTCTCAGATAATTGTAGGATTTGGGACCATGTAGGTGGAGGCTGAGGGCAAACTCTTTCTGGTCTTTTGTATACTCATGGCTCTGTTTTGACAGGAGATGCACTGGAAGATCTAAAATTCAGTTAGCACAGACCAATTACAAAGTCCCCTTGAAATAATTATTAGGATGTCTTAAGGAATTTTACACTTAAGTGCATACCATTTTCTCCATATTTTGTATGTTATTTCTGTTCTACCTGAGTATAAATCCAGCCTCTCTTTCAGCTCTTCATTAATGAGGTTCTTCTCCCTCAAATCTTGCAGATGATAGATAGATAGATAGATAGATAGATAGATAGATAGATAGATAGATAGATAGATAGATAGATAGATACTTTATTAATCCCAAGGGGAAATTCACATACTCCAGCAGCACCTTACTGATACAAAAAAACAATATTAAATTAAAGATTGATAGTAAAGTACACATACACATACAGTCATACACGGAGCTGCTGAAAAGGCTGCCACTCTCGAAGACCACGCACTGTGTTCTCTGCTCTCCGTTCTCGATCCTTAGCATTTCTCTTCTCTCTTTCCATGCTCTCCACCCTAGATAAGGTTTCATTGAGTCTAGCCCTTAGATTTTCAAGAGATGTAGGCAGCGTGTAGGAGTGGTCCTAGTAGACACAAGGAGTCAAGTTTATATCACATCAGTCAATTCATAGTTAGTACAATGTGCTGTCTGCTGGTCTGCATTTGTAATCACATTACCCCTCAATTCCACTGTGAGCACTGCATGCGTGTATGTATCTGATTCAACAGCAGCATGTTTCAATGTATATGCATGTATATGTATTAGTTTATCTGAAAAGCATGATGGGGGGTAGGGGGTTGTGTTAAAAGAGGTTTGAAAAGGACCGTACTACTCACAACACTGGGATCAGGCCGACCTTCAGTCTCTTGGACAGGCAAAGAACAGTCTACTGACAGGCTCTCCTGTGCCCTCACTGAAGTCATTGTGGTCCTGGTTGCCACTGGCTAATGTTAAAGAAAAGAAAATGCTTAAAAACATGAACAGAGTTAGGTATGTCACAACATAATTGCTATTTTAGCCTGACGTAGCTAAAGTTAAGATTATAGAACGGGATTTTCTAATGGTCAAATATAACCAAAACAATTGTTCAGCCTTACCTATGAAATGTAATCCCCAGGGATCTGGTTTGGAGCGTACAGCGGTTTGTACAATCCCAAGCAGCACATACATGTGACATCTTTATCCACTACTTCACTCCACAGCAGTGCCACTCGCAATATGGCGGCGACGTTGACGTACAATGCTGCTGGTCATGCGGCGTCTACATAATTCTATGGCTAGGCTATGAAAAGCGTGTAATAACAGACATTTCTCAAGAACAGTCGGTATTGTGGGCGGGGTTTATGTCACGCGAAGCTTCCTGCGACCGCAATGCATGATGGTTATTGAAGTCCGTTTCATTTGTACAGGGGAAGGAGTTTACCGGCGAGTTTAAGAGTTACACTGGTAAAATTGACTGGCTGTTTCACTTGGCTTTGGTGGCTCGAGTACTCTTCGCACCTATTCTAAATTCTGCATCCATTCTTCTTTATTGTGACATATATCAAGAAAAAAATAGCGGAAACGGAAACATCATTCAAAAACTGGACTCGGGGGTTTTGTGTTATTACAAGTAACGAAGTCAGACGACAGTAACGGGGAACAGATCAGCAGAAAGGTAAAAGGGCAAAATTGCCCGAGCTCGGGGTGCTTTGTTTCAGAGGGTGGAATGGGTAGCTGGGTGCTGCTGGCAACAGCGAATACGTCAGGGCTCATATAATAGTTTCACTATTGACTTCATTTATTAAAATTTGGAAGGCGATTCAGTTGTGGATAGCCCAAGACTATCCTTTCTCTTTTTGGCAAAGTACACACACGCATATAACCTCACTCAACATGGGGCGATTAAACAGAATAAAAACCATAAAAATAATAATAAAGTTTATATAGTACCTTTTATACATTTACAATGCAAAACCAAGTGATTCACAAATATAAAAATACAAAATAATGATAATAGAATAAGATACAAATAGTACAGCCAATAAAAATAAGAATACAATTATTTATATTGAAAACAAAATATGAATTAAATGCTAAGTACGTTTTAGTTTTTTTTAAAGCTCATAACATAAGATACCTGCTGTATATTGAGTGGTAATGTGTTCCAGATGTTTGGAATATAAAAATAAAATGGGTTGCTTCACCAGTTTTTTTTTTTCGTGTTTAGCCCTGGGAACACTAAGAACATCAGGGACACATTAAGTTAAGGTTTTCAACAATTAAGATGGCGCTAAACTATTAAACGCCTTAAAAATCAGTAATAAAATTTTACAATCAACTTTGTTAAACAGGCAACCAGTGCAGAGATGACAAAACAGGTGAAATATGTCCCCTCTTTCTGGTATGTGTCAATATTCTTGCTTGAGCATGGGCATTGTGGATCAGCTGTAGCTTTTCTGTTACTTACTTAGACACTACGTAAACAAGGCATTAGAAATTGCAAGGCAAGAAGGGGCCTGAGTTGCCTCAAAAGATTGTACAGTATATTGTAATCTTTTTAGTTAGCCAATAAAAGGTAATTTTGCTTGACTTCTCACTACATTCATAATGGCTAACACGGTACAACACCCTAGTATTAGGGTACATAGGACTAAATCGGTGATTCCCAACGTGAGGCAATTTGATTTTTTATCTGGGCAATTCGAGAATTTAGGTACGTTAAACAATTTGTAAAATGAAAAAACAGAAATTCCCTGTTGAAAATGATAGAAAAAATAAACAAATACTTTTTATTTTTTACAGAGACATAGAAGGGATGGTAATGAACCCTTTAATTTATGATTTTACAACGGTCATGTGTTTTTCTAATTAGAAATCGTTTTTACCATTAAAATAATATGAATTGTAACAATGATTATAAAATTTTGCAGTATGACAAAAATATAAAATGATTAAAATATTACAGAAAAACTGTCACTAAAGTTATATTTATGAATATCACGTCTCTTATTATATGTTTTCAGAACTGTATTTGCTGTATTTTCATATTACTTCATATTATATTATTTTTTTAAATAATTTCTTAGTGATTTCTTTGTCAGTACTTCAACAATCCTTTGCCTCTTTTGTTTCCATGTTCTTTGGAAGCTTGTTAAGACCAAATTAATGACATTATGGGCTTCCTCCACATGAGTAGGAGTTCACTATTTGAATAGGTAATAATAAGAAAAAGGTATATGTTACAGTGGGGGGGCATCATGATTTTAGAGTGGCCTAGGTGGGGCATGGCCAAAAAAAGGTTGGGAACCACTGGTCTAAATGAAGTGCTCTTTTTGTTTAAAAACGAGCCCTTTTCTAAAAGAAAGAAAATATTCATTCTAGTACTGTTCAGAGGTATTGAATAATACAATAATAATAATAATATTAATTCATTACATTTATATAGCGCTTTTTCTCAGTACTCAAAGCGCTATCCACGGAAATGGTGTGGAAGAGATTGCTGCAGAACTCTGTAGTAAAGGATATCACCAATTGCAGTATTTGGTAAAGACAATGTATTTAAAGCAAAAAACTGGAAATGTTGTTTTTTTTTTTATCAAATCCTAAAAATTAGTACATACTTATACAGTGGGTTTGAATAAATGTCCACCTCCTAAAAAACGTAAAATTTACCAATAACTTTTACTCACTGAAATGTGTGGTCTGTTTCTATCACACATTTTAAAAACGGTATCTTCATGAGCTACTGTATAGAAAAATTGTGGTTCATTCTGCTCCAATAGTGGCTTAATAGGCAGTGTTTTTTGTTTAAATCAGGGTAAGAGTGGTGGCTCGGAGGCTAGGATCTGCGCCGGTAGTCGGAAGGTTGGCGGTTCGAATCAAGTAATTGCCAAAAGGCCTTTAACCTGCAATTGCTTCGTCCTTGGTATAACATATATCTACATCCAGTCCTACAAGCAGGTCCTCCAACTTACAAGGAACTACCGTGTCTGCAACAGGTGTAACAGGGAGATGCAAAACCAAATTTCGGGGGCACTGTCAGCAAAATGCCAAAATCATGAGTCATGCTGCATGTGTCACCGATATAAGCTGTCAACTGAGGCAAAGGTCAAACTTCAAAATAGAGCGATGCCTGAGTTTTTGTATGTCAGACAAACAACCATTACAATATTTTATACATAAATCTTTTTTTTTTAAATATATAAACTTGTCACTGTCTTCTTATTCCATGAGCTTGGAGTTGATGTCATCTTAATGAAATTATCCTCATCTTCATCCTAATTATTGTCAAGCTAATCAACAGGGCAAGCTCATTTCAAGGACACACTCTGGACCTCCTGGAAGGAGTAGAAAAGGAGAGAATTAAAACAAGTCTGAGTGCCATTATGATCAATGCTGCACATCCACTCTGTGACACACTAACACCGAGGACTATCAGCCAACAAATTATTCAGCAGAAGTATGTCAAGAAACGCTACTGGGGCACCTTTATAACAACAGCAATATGTCTGCATAATGCCTCACTCTGACTGTGACAACCAAGTCAGAAGTTTCCTTGTTAATTTCTTCCTTATTCAGAATAACGTGTTTGTGTGTCTATGTATACATAGAGCTTTTGTAAAAAGCCAAATTTCCCCCTGGAGACAAACAAAGATCTGTCCATCTATTCATCCATCCATCCATGCTTTATAATTTTACTATCATTAGAACAGAAGTCTATTAATAGAGGGTGAAAGTAATCAGTCAGAACTGCTTTACAGCTTTTGTCATTTACCTTGATCACTTATCAAAGTCACTGAGAGCTCCTTATGACATGTGTGGGTACCCCAGGGCCCTGACCATAGGACATAACACAGCCAAACACAAGTTTAGGTCAAAATAAAAGGATGTTCAATATATTCAGTAATTCCGTCACAGGGTTAAATGAGTGTAGCACAATAATAACATGTACAGTTGGTCATAGGGCGGCACGGTGGTGCAGTGGTAGCGCTGCTGCCTCTCAGTAAGGAGACCTGGGTTTGCTTCCGGGTCCTCCCTGCATGGAGTTTGTATGTTCTCCCCATGACTGCTTGGGTTTCCTCCGGGCGCTCCGGTTTCCTCCCACAGTCCAAAGACATGCAGGGTAGGTGCATTGGCGATTCTAAATTGTCCCTAGTGTTTGCCTGGTGTGTGTATGTGTATGCCATGTGGTGGGCTGGCACCCTGCCTGGGATTTGTTCCTGCCTTGTGCCCTGTGCTGGTTGGGATTGGCTCCAGCAGACCCCCGTGACCCTGTGTTAGGATATAGCGGGTTGGAAAATGACTGACTGACTGACAATTGGTCACTTTGTGTCTTCTTCCACCACTCCACCATGAGTGTCACGCACCTCCTCCTGATTCTTACTTCCCTGTGCAGCTAAAGTAGCATGTTTTTTGCTGGACTTGGGGAAAATTTCCTGGTTCAAAGCAGTGCACATCGGAAGTACTGCCAGGCCAAGCGAAAGTGTACCAAAGTAGGGACAGCATTCCCCTACAGCTCCTCCTGGTGGCACTGAAGTACCCCAACAAGGCTGTCTGTCAGGACTAATATGCCCTGTGGGATTACAAATGGGAGTTCAACCATAGGAATGTTTCCTCCCCGTGTACAGGGGGAATGCATGGCTCCAGGAAGCAGCCTCCCTCTGTCCTTAAATTATGGCCAGGACTCCTGTCCGTCCATATCCGTCTGTTATGGGTTCCTGGTTTAGTGGGGAATGAACCTTGATCTCCATCAAGATGCCATGATATTCAAAATAATCATCCCTAAAGCATCCATCCATCCATCCATTTTCCAACCCGCTGAATCCGAACACAGGTTCACGGGGGTCTGCTGGAGCCAATCCCAGCCAACACAGGGCACAAGGCAGGAACCAATCCCAGGCAGGGTGCCAACTCACCGCAGGACACACACAAACACACCCACACACCAAGCACACACTAGGGCCAATTTAGAATCGCCAATCCACCTAAAGCATGTTATTATTTATTCCTTGTTACTATTGTAAATAAGCACTAGGGTTAAGTATCATTTGTATCCTTCATTGGCAGAGGAGTTAATTTTGTTTTGTCATTTAAGTTTAGTTCTAAACGTACCAGTACTAACTACATTTGTGAAGTCGTCTACTGTGTTAATCCAAGAAACATAAAAATTTGGGTTTTATTCATAGAAATGAATGAAGTGCCCGGTGCTATAATGTTAGTGCTTGTGATGGTGGAAGGCATTTGAAATCAAGATCCCGTTCCTTTCCAAATGGAGAAATATAAAAGCATACTAATTCTATCTAGATGTTTATCTGCCTCAAAAGTATTCCCTAATGCAATGAATTACCAACTAGATTACAGTAAACTGCCTCACAATTAATTCAGTCCTCTGTCTGGACACACATCTAATCATATTTAAAAATATCTAGCTTACCCTGTTGAAAGTCAGCAAACGGTAAATTTCATGGATGAATGTGAATAAAGAAGTGTTGGTATTATGGTGATAGGCACAACATAGCAATGAAAGAATACAAACTCCGAATGTATGAATCTATGCTTGTGTGTGTAGCAAAGAATGAAGAGAAGAGATGTTGAAGTTCAACTTGAAATATATTAGTAAATTATACCATTCATGTATCCTTATACCACTTTATATTTAGACAGGTGTCAGATACATTTAAAAAAAAATCATTTTATTTCTGTGAACCAGTTCCTGATCATCCATATAGCTTTTTGTGTAAATTATACAATCCTTGCAGGAAGCTAGACTTTTGAAAATTTGCTTTGCTCGGCACAGTTACAGGAAATTAGCTGATATTCAGTTTGTTTTTTTATCTTCACTCCAAGTTTCCTGTTTTTTTTTGTGTGTGTAAAGTATTTCTAAGGAAATTGTGGAAGAAAAAATGCACGCACACTTCTACTGGGCCCTCATCTCTGTTGACAAGAAAGCCATTATTGGTCTTTCTCTCACAGCCTGGAGATTGCATATTGTGCAATGACTTTCATATGTCTTGCTGCGGGTAGAATGTCTTGTTTTTTTTTTTTTAGTGGTATAAGCAATTCTGTTTTTTTTTTTTTTTTAATTTTAACTGTTAAGAGGTTGACCAGGCTTATTTCATTCTGATTTGGCAAGGAGTAACTTAAGTAGGTGAGTTAACATTTAAATGTGTTTTCACTTGTGTAGAATTGTGCTACTGAAAGTATGCAATGTTTTGTGATTTCTCATCCTTCTGCCACTTTTTGCTTCTCTTGTTACATTTGGTTCCATTTTTTTATACCGTTAACAGCAAAAATCCATCCTGGGTATGATGTTAATCTGCATCCAGCCCTGCATGTAGGCTTTTCAACCTGTGTGGGAAAAACCTGGGGGTTGGTGGCAGAATTGGCACTCCAGCCACCATAAAAAAACCTCACACTGTTTCCATTCCATCTGAACTAGTGTGGTGCTGAGGTGTCACTCGTTTCATGGCACTCGGGTCCTAATCTTGGATCCTGAGTTGGTTTGTCATGTGGTGGGTGTGGGAATGTGCTCTATCAGTCCGTGATCCTAACCTCTCTCTCTCTCCGTCTCTTAATAGCAAAATGTGACAGGTATGGCTGATGTATTATGAATTTGCTGCCTTCATAGACAGTAATGAGAAAGCTGTAGGGGAAAACTTAACAACAATAACAATATTTATATAGCACATTTTCAACAAATGATATAGCTCAAAGTGCTTTAAAGACTGACTGCTGTCAATGTCCTGCTCCACTGACAGACTGAGGAGATCGTTCCTCCCCCACACTATGCGACTCTTCAATTCCACCCGTGGGGGTAAATGTTAAAATTATACAAAGTTATTGTCTGTCTGTATACCTGCATTGTTATTGGCATTGTTATCACTCTTTAATTTAATATTGGTCGTTATCAGTATGCTGCTGCTGGAGTATGTGAATTTCCCCTTGGGATTAATAAAGTATCTATCTATCTTAAAGAGAAAAAAAGACAAATAAATAAGAATTAAAATAAGGGAACACTAATCAACATAGAATAAAAGTAAGGTCCGATGGCCAGGGAGGACCGAAAAACAAAAAAAAAAACTACAGACGGCTGGAGAAAAAAATAAAATCTGCAGGGGTTCCGAGGCCACGAGACCACCCAGCCCCCTCTAGGCATTCTACCTAACATAAATGACCTCAATCAGTTCTCATTGTATTCAGGGTTGTCATGGAAGAACTTGGTGATAGATAGATAGATAGATAGATAGATACTTTATTAATCCCAATGGGAAATTCACATTATTCAGCAGCAGCATACTGATACAATAAATAATATTAAATTAAAGAATGATAATAATGCAGGTGAAGAACAGACAATAACTATGTATAATGTTAAATGTTAACGTTTACCCCCCCGGGTGGAATTAAAGAGTCGCATAGTTTGGGGGAGGAACGATCTCCTCAGTCTGTCAGTGGAGCAGGACAGTGACAGCAGTCTGTCGCTGAAGCTGCTCTTCTGTCTGGAGATGATACTATTAAGTGGATGCAGTGGATTCTCCATAATTGATAGGAGCCTGCTGAGTGCCCTTCACTCTGCCACAGATGTTAAACTGTCCAGCTTCATGCCAACAATAGAGCCTGCCTTCCTCACCAGTTTGTCCAGGCGTGAGGCGTCTTTCCTCTTAATACTGCCTCCCTAGCACACCACTGCGTAGAAGAGGGCGCTCCCCACAACTGTCTGATAGAACATCTGCAGCATCTTATTGCAGATGTTGAAGGACGCCAGCCTTCTAAGGTAGTATAACCGGCTCTGTCCTTTCTTGCACAGCGCATCAGTATTGGCAGTCCAGTCTAATTTATTATCCAGCTGCACTCCCAGATATTTATAGGTCTGCACCATCTGCACACAGTCACCTTTGATGATCACTGGGTCTATGAGGGGTCTGGGCCTCCTAAAATCCACCACCAGCTCCTTGGTTTTGCTGCTGTTCAGGTGTAGGTGTAGGTGGTTTGAGTCGCACCATTTAACAAAGTCATTGATTAGGTCCCTATACTCCTCCTCCAGCCCATTCCTGATGCAGCCCACAATGATGATGACGGTCATGTGGACATCTGGCCTTTAATCCATCAATGTAGGGACACATCAAAATAAAAATAATATAAAAAACAATTTGAGGTTGCATCCTTGGAATTAATACTGCCATAAAGCATTTGGGAAATGTGGTTTAAAGGATACATTAGGCATTTTTTAACTTAAAAGTTATGTCTTTATTGTCATGATATATATTCATTTCTGTTCTAAAGTAAAGCATTTTTAACAAATAAATAAATAAATAAATAAAGAAGAAAAACGGCTAACTTGTTATTAACAAATACATAAATTTTTCTAGCCAGGAGTGTTATTGAATTTTGATCAACATATTGAGATTGTGTGCATATTGCTATACAGTGTATCCAAAAACAACAAAAAAAGCAAAACATTTTTGTAAGATTTAGTCATTTTGAAAGGAGACGGGCTGTGTACTTCACCCTGCTGATTATCTACCTCCTTAGCAGGGCTTTGCTTTCAATTTGTTTGCAAGTGCTCTTATTGATGTTATTGAATGTTGATGCCCAGATGTGTACTGTTGTTCTGTTCTATTGGCAATAATTAGACAATAATTACTGAAGAAATGTAATACTTACAGTTGTTCAGTATGTGTGATAAAAATAGTTAAAAGTTGGACAACTCAGGGCTACATCATCATATTAGAGGCTTAAGTAAAGATCTACCAGGAATTGAACAGTGTTACTTACTAATCAGAATAGAAGTACTCAGTCAAAAAGCATTGTCCTTAGTTCTTTTATTACCATATGCTCCGGCAATAATTGGTTTGTGGTGCTTCAGTCTATTTCATCATGCTTTGGACTGTTATATAATATCCCTTTTTTCCCCTCAGTATTTTAGCATGCATACACATGCCACGCTACAGAAAATGCGTAAGGCTGAGTGTTGGTTGGCGATTTGTTGGTTTAAAAAATAATATGTGAAAAGTAGGAGCTGTTGAGGAAAGTAAGTCTGATCTAAGTGTGGTTATTTGTGTATTTATTTATTTAAAGATCTTCTGTAAAAAGCTGAATTTCCCCAGGGGACAAATAAAGTTCTCTCCTAATCATATCTTACCCTATCATATCATACTTGTCGATAAACTACTGTTTCTGTATGTGATTCAGCATATGTGCCAGCATTTGCCTATAAAAATTTGAATTGAGTACACATGGCAGAAGAAATTAATATGATTTGTGTAAGCATGTGCCATTAGTGCTGGTGGGTGTTATGAATCACAGCAGATGTGTACCACTATATCAGACACTCTCCACACTTTTGTGCAGAGCATCATTTGCTACAAGCTATGGGAGAATGTAACCATTGATGAAGCAACTACAGAGAGAAAAGGAGGATAATATGCAACCTTGAAGCTAGGAAAGTTTAATGTAGAAATTGTCTAAGCTCATGCAAACATGAAAAATGTCCTGCCTTAATATGTAATAAGATGTGTTGAAGAAAAAAAAAACCCAGAGGAAGACAGGAATAGTTCAATCAATTAGATTTTTATTCAGTCACAGATGAGTATGTGTGTGTTTTCTACAGTGAGTTGGCACCCTGCCTGGGATTGGTTCCTGCCTTGTGCCCTGTGTTGGCTGGGATTGGCTCCAGCAGACCCCCGTGACCCTGTTTTCGGATTCAGCGGGTTGGAAAGTGGATGGACGGATGAGTATGTGGATTCTACGTTGCAAGGCAGAAGAGCAAAATTTCATTCTTTTCTATTGGCTTTTTATACGTTCTTCTTCCTCCCCCTTCCCCTTATTTCTTTTAAAATAGACATAATATCGTTTGCTTAAGCATTTTATTTAAGAACACTAATGGGCTATCTGTTCTTATTTTTTCACTGATCAGATAGACCCCAAAGAAGGAAAGGTCAGCTCTCTTGTGTCAAATAGACGCATTCCTAAGAAACTGGAAATTTTCCTAGGTCAGATTACTGGACCCTGTCTTATGACAGACACCTGTATGAATAACCGGCCGTTATAGCA
This sequence comes from Erpetoichthys calabaricus, assembly GCF_900747795.2. Taxonomy (NCBI): domain Eukaryota; kingdom Metazoa; phylum Chordata; class Cladistia; order Polypteriformes; family Polypteridae; genus Erpetoichthys; species Erpetoichthys calabaricus. Next base: position 12,956,213 of record NC_041403.2, read on the forward strand.
AAACGGCTTTGTCAGCTGTTAACCCTTAGTAGCTTGCAAGCAGTTACTTTTTCTTTCACAGATGCAATACTTTTAGTTTTTCTTGAATTGAAACCTTTCCTCCTTCAAACTTAATCTGTTTGGAAAGTTTTAAAGTTTTTGTTTCCACATTTGGACTCCGGGCCCCATCATCCCCATTTTCCAATTTTAAATGCCAGAACAGGCTATGTATTTTTTAAATTTATAAAAAAAATACTTCACTGACATACTTGCCCATCTTATTTTCCTACCCAAGGTTTCAAGTCAGTTAATTGACCAATATATACAACTAAGTCAAATGCAGAGTCATCTGAAAAAATTGGTTTTCACATTTTTTTAAATATGTTTTTCTTTCTTCGCTTTCATGTGTTTCTAATGCAATAACAATTCTGTTTACACATTTTTATTACAGATTTTATTTTTTTTCTCCAGCCTTCTGGAGTTTTTTTCTTTGTTTTTTCTGTCCACCCTGGCCATCGGACCTTACTCCTTTTTATGTTAACTAAGGTTGTCTTATTTTAATTTCTTATTTGTCTTTTATTCTTCTTTTCTTCATTATGTAAAGCACTTTGAGCTACTTTTTGTATGAAAATGTGCTATATAAATAAATGTTGTTGTTGTTTACTGCTTATAGTGACGTCAGTAGAATGTCATCCTAGGATGGGGGAATTACAAAATGTAGGGACAGGAACATGAATGTTTAATTAAGCTAAAACCTGTATTTTAATGATTATTTTCATTTGATAGTCAGATGACCTTTTTGGATGGCCACTGCCCATCACTGAAAATCAATCAACTTTATTTAAAGTGCAGAATTACCATGAAGCATGGTCCCAATACACTGTACAAAGTAATAATAATAATTTAAGCATTCAAGGAATTTTTCAATGATGATCAGCCTGGTTGAATTCTAAGTCACATTGTAATGAAGGGGAGTAAAGGTAGGTTCTTATTCTTGATGTAAAAATATTGACTGAATAATGGCAGGCTGTTCCAAAGCTAAGGTACACTATAGGCACATGCTCTGGGACCAACTGATTTTTTTCTTAACTGAAGGAATGACCAAAAGACTCTCATTACAAGAGCGAAGAGGAAATACCAGAGTGTATATTGTAATTAGCTCAGCTAAATAAGGTGGTGCATGTCCATGCAGTGCCTAATACAGTAGAACCTCTGGTCACGAACGTTTCCGAACACGTACAAATTGGGTTACGTTCAAAACATTTGCCAAAATTTTGCATCTGTTCACGACCTCACACTCTGGTGGCGAACAAAAACACTTGCGGCCAGTTTCCCTACACGCGTTCGTACGTGCTAATAATTTCCCATTTTCCGTTTCCCATTTCCTTTTGTTTGCGTATACAGGGCCTAACAAAGCAGCCGATGTTGCAAAAGGAGTTATAATGTTAACCAAGCAGAGGCCTTGAGTGCTGGAAGAGGTGGAAGAACTGTTGCTAATGTGGTTGAACGAGAAGCAACTTGCAGGGGATAGCGTAAGTGAGGCGTTCAAATGTGAGAAAGCCAGGAAGATTCATGGCGATTTGCGAAGGTGAGGAATTTAAAGCCAGTAAAGGATGGTTTGAAAAGTTTCGCAAGAGAAGTGGCATTTAATTTTTTTCCCTGTGCTTAAAACTCATAAAGTTTACAGCGAGCGGTTCGTAAGGGTCTAGCGCAGGGGTACTCAATCACGGTCCTGGAGGTCCGCAGTGGCTGCAGGTTTTTGCTCCAACCCAATTGCTTAATAAGAAGCACTTACTGCTCAAGTAACACTTCTGCTTCACTTTAGTTGTCTCGCTCGTTAAGATTTTGAACCCTTATTGCTTATTTTAGTCTTAAACAGCTGTAGTCTTGCTTTTTAATTGCTCCTTATTAGCAGTAACATGCAAATGACAAAAGAGACCAGCATTTCTCCATTTAGCTTGCTACCATTTACACCTCTGTATTTATCGTGCACTAATTGGTTTAATTTAATATTTGGAAGGAAAGTGAAGAGAAAAAAGTGAAGGACTAAGAATCACTCATCCATTTTAGCGTTCAAATCATTCGAATGATATCCTTAGAAAGAGGAAGAAAATCCAGGATATGAGAATGACCTGACATAGCAGAGTAAAAGCACTAACGAGCCATGGAATTAAATTATTGGCAAGAATTGCTTTGTAATTAAGCAACCGGGTTAGAACAAAAACCTGCAGCCACTGCGGACCTCCAGGACCGTGATTGAGTACCCCTGGTCTAGCGCAAACTCTTACAATTTTAGTTTTCTCTGTTGTTCAAGGTTTTCTCAGTGTTATTCAATGTTTTTACATTTAGTTTACTACAAGGGGGGCTCTGCCGCCCTGCTCGCTTCGCTCGCCTACCCCCGGCGTTGGGTATCCTGAAATACATTAGTCGAGCTCGTTTGTCTTGGAGCCGTGCCCGCTCTGCTTGCGGCATTTCAGACGCGCGTTGTAGGCGCCTGCGTTCATTGATTTTATCCAGCCGGGCTCGTGTTTGTATATCCGTCAGTCGAGCTCGTTCGTTTTGAACCCGTGCCTGCTTTGCTTCCGCAGTTTCAGACGCACGTTGTAGGCGCCTGCGTTCATTGATCTTATCTAGGTGGGCTCGTGTTTGTATCGTTGAGCTGTATTGTGTTTGAATTCGGTGTAAAGCGTTCAGCGGTTTGAACAGTCCCAAGCAGCACATTACTCCTAACCTCACCCTGCAGTAGTACCACTCACAATATGGCGCCCTTCGTACTATCTTTGTGGACCTGTGGGGCCGCCGTAGCCTCTTCCATTTGAATCTGGGCTGCAGCGCAGAATCCTCTTTTTGGCGTGGCTGTGTCGGTAGTCGTTAGCTATGGGCGCCTTTTTGGTTCATTTCTCATTCACGTCAGTTGAGCTGTTTAGTTTTTGGGCCGTGAGTCCTTTGTTCGCGGTGGATACGACTTCGATTGCGGTTTATGAGACGTGCGCTGTACGCGCCTGCGTAGTACGCGCCTGCGCAGTACGTCTCATGGTCCCATCGCCGTGTACCTGCGTCCATGCCATCCGGTTTAGTTAGTAAACCTGCGTCCATGCCATCCGGTTTACCATTCTCGGTTAGTAATATGGATTACACTGTGCATTCTATGGTATAATTAACTATTTTTGTGCTTAAAAAGATACATATATTTACATACAGTTCGTATTGTCTGGAACGGATTAATTGTATTTACATACAATTTTATGGGGAAATTACGTTCGGGTCACGACCAAATCGGGTCACGTCCAGAGTTTTGGAATGAATTATGGTCGTGACCAGAGGTACCACTGTATGTTTAAAAAAAGAACTTTTAAATTAGTTCTTGCTTGTACTGGTAACCAGTGAAGAGAAGCTAAAATACATGTTATGTGCTCAATTTTTTTATATTTTTGTCAAGATTCTAGCTGCAGTATTCTGAACAAGCTGAAGACTTCTAGTAGCACAACTCGGAAGACAGGAGAAAAGAGCATTACAATAATTAAGTCTAGTAGAAACAATTGCGTATATTAATGTTTCAGCCCATTATGAAAATATAGAATAGAATGGATTCTTGTAATATTACTAAGGTGATAAAATGCTGTTTTGCCCAATCGTAATTCAGTCCAAGACTGTTTCTGATAATCAACTGGCTGAAATTGAGAATCAGTTTAAATAATTGTTTTTTTGTGTATTTTCTGGTGTTGTAAAAACAGCAAAATATTTTCATACCAATCACAGTTTTCTGCCTTGGTTTGAAAGATTTAAGGTATCCTTACAACTTAAGGTAGGATGATCTGTTAAACAAGACGGCAAGCTTGTCAATATGTTTAATAAATGACTAATTCAGTGTTTACTTCCAAACCATGCCTTTTTTAAAATTTAAATTAAATACATTGTTTAAAACAGTTGTTTTTTAACCATTAATAAAAATAAATTGTAATGTTACAATACATACATTTTGGCGCAGGTCACCATTTATCAAGCCTGAAAAATCCCGCATAATTTAGCTTAATAAAATGGCAAAATACCGCTACATTTTCAAGGCATAAACAAGCCTTTCATTATTGCCACTTGTATCTCATTATGGAATTAGTTTAAAATTAAAATGCACATTTTGTGCATGCTTTGAGAGTGCAGTGATGAGACATTCAACTGTCCGTTGCAATTATTTTGTCTTGTAGAATCAAGTATTTGAGTGAGCTGAAATGATGATGAGATTATTAGCTTGTTTAATAAAGTGGTATACATAGCAGCGATAAAGAAACAAAATCTTTGCATTCGCCCTCCTGTTGGTAGGAACATTATGAACATAATTGCAGTTGTCCTATCCATCCCTCCATCCATTTTCTAACCCACTTACCCAATTCATAATCACTGCGAGCTTGTGCCTATCCCATCTACTCTGGACATGAGACAGGATTGAGCCTGGGATGCGGTACCAACCTTGCGCAGAGCTGCACATCAATTTACAGTGATTACAAAATGACCAGCTCCATTTGTTCATTCCAAAATATTTTTTAGTTAGTGTTTGAAAACTTTTAATGTTGGTTAGACATTTGTGTGGTCTTTTATACTTTTTTTTTGGTGAAACACGTCTCCGCAAGCCAGAGTGTATTGGTTTCCTTACTTTGTAAGGCATTCTTAATATATTTTGGGACTTTTCTAATACTTTTGAAGCTTAAATACCTTTTAGACCCATGTAGGCTGAAGACAATAAAGTATCAGCACCAGAATGCCTTAGGTGATGTCTTTTCTGCCAAAATTGTTAGTAGGGTACTTTCTGCATTTAGAAACATCTCTTGAATAGTCTGACAATCTGTTTCTCATGCTGTCAGGGAGAGGAAATTAAAAGTTGAGTTTGATAACCTGAAATCTGTCCTCTCTTTCCACTTAAACCGTGGTTGCACAAAAAATCGAAGTCAAAGAAATGTAGCAAAGAAATCAATGAATCGTAAAGACACCAACACAGAAATAAAATTTTTGATATACGTATCTTGGATGACCAGGAGGTTTGAGGTGTTGACCTGTGGCAGAGATGATGTCACACACCGCTCACCTCCAGTCAATTACACTAGCAACAGTGTGTTAACCAAGCCACAAAATGGCGGCACACATAAGAAAACACAATGACAAAAAAGACGTGAAATATTTCTTACCTCTTGAAATTCCAAGCACAAAAGTCAGTCAGTCAGTCATTATCCAACCCTCTATATCCTAACACAGGGTCACGGGGGGTCTGCTGGAGCCAATCCCAGCCAACATAGGGCGCAAGGCAGGATCAAATCCCGGGCAGGGTGCCAGCCCACCACAGGGTGTACACACACACACCAAGCACACACTAGGGACAATTTAGGATCGCCAATGCACCAAACCTGCATTACTTTGGACTCTGGGAGGAAACCCACGCAGGCATGGGGAGAACATGCAAAAAGCACCAAAGTATTTTCTATATACTGTATATCAAAACTCTACACATGTGACAAAAGATATCAAAAAACAAATGAAACACAATCAGGAAAAATAATATAAAGTGCAAATCACAAATTTTAGGCATGTGTTAATTATATGTAGAAACGTTAAAGACTGGTTTGGGCTTGTTTTGTTTAACATTGCCTCCAGTAACAAATTTGAACTTTCTCATTCAGCTCTATGTGTAATTCTTGGAGAATATAAATAAAGTTGACTGCAATATCTAAGTAAATTAATTTTGAGCATGCCTGCTGTTACATCTTGTCATGCTCTATGTCCTGTTGTTCTTACTATGAAAGCATTCAGAGTTATGTATGTCTAGTTGTGATTTATTAGTTCCGATAAGACTCTTTTGGTTATCATCCATATGTCTGTGTACTGACTGTAAAAAGGTGAAATATTAAAAAAAAATTAAGAGTGTGATTCAGGAGTCAAAGGGACAAACAAAAAGGTCAAGACCAGAAGAGAAAACGAGGGAGAGAGAAATCAAAGCCAAATCACACACCAAAAACAAGAGCCTGTTTCTAGAACCAGTAATCAAAATGAAAAGAATTGAAAGTCTTCAAGTTTTGTTTAATCCTGGATACAAAATGCCCATGGAGATAACCTTTTAGCTCTTTACCAATTGAACCCCCAAAGTTGTGAACCAAGTGGTGACAAACACCCCAAGCAACCATGACCCGCATCATGATGTTGGAATCTAAAAAATGGTGCTAACCATTATCAAAACAAAAATGTGTCCAAGAAGATGTTGAATAAAAGTCTCCAATCAAGAAAATGACCACAGAATTAAATTCCCTGAGTAGAAAATCCCTTGGAAATGACACCTAAATATTTTTTTATGGCTCAAACAAAGCCCAGAAAAAAGTTAAAAAGAATCTACATTCATAACAATGAGCTTGTCTTCTGAAAAAGTGATATTTGAAGAGACTTTCCGTTTATGTCATGTAGACAGTAATCACGTTAGCTAAACCCTTTTAAATTGTGTTTTTCTTAGGTAAACATGTCAGGAACATCTGATTGTGCAGTTCTCAACACTGGGCGGAAGATGCCTCTGATTGGCCTTGGTACTTGGAAGAGCGAGCCTGGCAAGGTATGAGGTTACAGTGTTGCTTTCAGCATTTTTAATCATGGGCTTTTGTTTTATTTTTTCATTACCTTGTGATCTTCAACCTGATCAAGGAAGGAAATGCCGCACATTCTTGTGGTAGAATCCTCTTACGCAGGTGTTTCTTTGTAGAGAAATCTGAACCCAGAAACGTGGGGAAAAGTGTTTATTTATGTTGGCTTCTGCTTTCTAGTTCCTACCATTGTTTTAAGTTCACATTTTTTTGGTATTCACTGTGGAGTGTAGCATATAAATTAGAATTTTGCCCATAGACTATAATGGTGGTTCACAGAGAATAGTATACTATATTTACTACTTTTTGCTGTAATCGTATTATTGTACAAGTGAAGAGTTGAGACTAAACAGTTGGTTTCATCAGACAAGAAAACATTATTTCTTTTTTCATTATTTCATCTTTTAGATGCCTTTTTTTCCAAACTCCAATGGGGATTTAATGTGTCTTTTCAAAAATGTAGCAGCCATTGTAGTATTTTTGGGATTGTTTATAGGTGTATTTTTATTTTAAAAGTTTTTTATGTCATGGGTTTTATTTTTGCAATTAGATTTTCAATTAGACTTGATTTGTGGAAGCTTTTTTTTTTTTTTAACTTATGTCTTATTTTGATTAGTTACATGATGCTCTGTGGAGGCCAGTTGCGGCTGCTAGCTTTTGAAAAAGGGGAAGCTCATATTAGGCCTTCATCATAAAATTCATTATGTTATTTGTACGTAAATTCTGCCCTCCGTTCCTTTTGCAGAAAATGGTCTGTGACCCTGTCATACCAATTGGCCGTCTTTTCCAGGGACTTAACCAGTTTCCTCTCAATGGCCAGGAGAGCAAGGTTGCTCAAACGATCTTGGCCCATCGTGTTGCGGGTGTATGACTTGACCCGTTTTAAACAGGAGAAGCTCCTCTGTACACCTGCTGATGTAGCGCCAATTGTTGCCACTAACGACAACAGCTTGTATAGCTGGGGCATTGCACTATCCAACTCCATGTCTTTAAAAAACACCAAGAAATCACACAGCTTACCCCTGCTCCCCTGTAAGTCATGATCTGAATATAGTACTTGAAGTTCAGACCCCGGAAATACAATTCCTTTACAACACAATAACACCTGACAGCCTACGAAATGGAAATAATGTCAATCATATTTTACCTGCAAAAAAAAAAAGCTTGAAAATCACAAAGTAGTCTTTGGAAATTTACTGTAGAAGTGTGAGTGGGCCCTCAGAGTTCAGCAGTCTGTAGGTCATTATAGTATGTTTGAAAGGATTGTAATCAGTGTTAGTTTATGCAGGCTTTGTTTAATAATAATAAAAAAAAGATAATAGTTCAGTTGTCTTGATTGCTGTCTAATTAGTTTTAGTTTTATGACATGCTGTCTGAGCCACATAAGCTAAGTTTCCATCCAGTTTTTTGCGACGTTTTGTTATCGACAAACAGAATATACGTAAAAAAAAATGTGCGAAATTTGCTGTCTCCAGCCTGTTTCCATCAAACTGGCTTTTTATCGATAAAATGGTGTGCGTGATGACGTCATCCCCCCCAAAACGAACTGTCGCATAACTTTTGTTGTATCGCGAAAAAAATCTGCCCTTGAGCCGTTTCCATACATAATTTTGTGTATGTCGCAAATTACCTTTTGTTTTCCACGTTATACCCCCTCCACTAAACAAAGAAACAAAGAAATGGAGAGATTATTCAGACAGTTTTTTGAAATTTGCCAGCTTACTGTTATTTCAGTTTCACAAATAATTGGAATTGTACATAATATCCGAAGACGACAGCAGAATGAAGCAGTTGCTTGTCTGATAGCCCTAGAGCTCGAAGAAAGTACTCCAGTGCGACGAAACCCACGGGTATGGGAGAGACGACGGAATAAGACCTTCTGGGAGGAGGTGGTGGAGAGACACTTAACAGAAAATCTCTGGCTGCAACATTTTATAATGACACGGCCGACGTTTGAGATGTTGTGGATTCATCAGTCCTGATGTTGCGCCCATCACAGGTTGCCACCGACCACCGGTTCCAACCCAAAAGCGGATTGCCATCGCCCTTTACAAGCTGGCAACCTGCGCCGAGTATAGAGTAGTTGGAGAAACTTTCGGGGTTAGTAAAACTACCGTCCATCGATGTGTATATGCTGTGTGCACCGCTATTAAAGAAAAATTAATGCGGCGTTATATCAGACTTCCGACTGTAGCGGAGGCCAATGAAATTGCATACCGCAATTCCTTGGTGCATCTTGTGCCACAGATTTATGGTGCGCTGGATGGCACGCATGTGCCTATTCTTCCCCCGACGGAAGGCTACCGCGATTACATTAATCGCAAAGGGTGGCCATCTATTGTTCTCCAGGCCCTTGTTGATGACAGGTGCATGATACGAGACATTTGCGTTGGCACTCCTGGAAGTGCCCATGATGCAGCTGTGTTTGCAGCATCGGATCTGTACAGGTGAGCCTACCTTTCAACATCCCTTCACAGTTTTTATAACAACTGAATTAACCTGCTTCCCTTAAGGTTTTTAATTAAAACTGAAATTTGAATTAATACAAAATAACGACGTTTAATCAAAAAAAAAACTCTCTTCATCAGACCATGCGAGCCGCTCCGCCATTCTCGTTTTGATTGCACGTGATGAAAATGTGACACATTTATTTGCGTTAAAGCCCTTTTTTCCGACAAAAACTGTTTCCAATGTAGTTTTTGCGACATCTGAAGTATCGATATGGAATTTATGCGCTAAAGTTAAACGGAAAAATATTATGTCGACATGTACAACATTTTATCGATAATTAGCATTTCCATCAGCTATATCGGTAAAAAAATTTGAAGCGCTAAATATTTTTTCGCAAAAACTCCTTGGATGGAAACCTGGCTATAGTTCAGTTTTTAATTGATTTAAATATCTGTTTATTCATTAAAATAATCTTCACTAGCCGACCCGTGGCGTAGTATATGGTGCATAATTATTTATTGATGGGTGAACACTTCCTGAAAGACACAGTTGTCCAAATGGGGTGGGTTTGAGGATACGATTGTGAGTGAATGAAAAGATGGAACTCTGGAGAGAGCAATATACAATTGTCCGTGACTGAAAACTGGTTTTGGCAGATACAGGCATATCTTTTTGAAAGTTTGGCCCTGTGCCTTATTAATTGTCATTGCAAAGGCTAATCTAACAGGAAATTGTCTGCGTGTAAAAGTAAAAGGCAAATTTGAATCTGATGTGTTCAGGGAAATCCAGGGAATAAGGACAGTTTGTGAAGTAGCCGCTGCGATTGTTTTACACTCCAGTACATTGCGGTGAATGCTGGTAACAGTCAGTCTAGTGCCTTTACAGAGACTTCTTGAGGGCATGAGGCTTCTGAGAAGAATGACGACTGAACCAATTTTAATTTTGAGTTTATGCGGAGGCATGCCAGTGGGAGTAAGACTGCTAAGAAATTCTTCGGGGAATGAAGGACGTTCTCGGAAGTGAATGGTGATAGTAATAATAATAATAATTCATTACATTTATATAGTAGCTGGAAGTATTTGGGACATCGCCACAATTTCTGCCTCACCACCATAAACTCTGGAAGTATTCATGTAGTCAGCGTATTGTTGAGCAGACTGTATGACTATGCTTCCATGACTAAGAACAACGGACAGCACGTCGCCGAAGTTATCGCAATGTTGGCAAACAAAGGTTACAGCCATGTTGCGCAGTTCGAGAGCAACAGTTTCGTCGATGACATTTTTCCAGAAATATCCGACTGATAGAAAGAAACAGTTACCTGATGCAGGAATTTGTATAACCTTGAAAGAAGAGTTGTTTCCATGAAATACATGTGAAGCGGTGGCCATGTTAGGAAAATGAACAGTCAGCGTGGCTCAGAGGTGCATGTAGACTGTACCACAGACCAAAGCGACTCAGGATGTGTTTGGTGAGGTGTTGGGGGTGAGCACATGAGCAGGCAGTGTGCATGCCTCAAGAGCGACGGTGGACGTGGGAGGAGGGTTACAGTTGGCGGGCGGGGCTCTGTCGTGCGTATCCCATGACGCGGGAGGAGGGTTAGAGTTGGCGGGTGGGGCTCTGTCGTGCGTATCCCATGATGCGGGAGGAGGGTTAGAGTTGGCAGGCGGGGCTCTGCGTACCCAATGGTCGAGTGACTTGGTCGATTATATATACAGTGGGGCAAAAAAGTATTTAGTCAGCCACCAATTGTGCAAGTTCTCTCACTTAAAAAGATGAGAGAGGCCTGTAATTTTCATCATAGGTATACCTCAACTATGAGACAAAATGAGAAAAAAAAATCCAGAAAATCACATTGTCTGATTTTTAAAGAATTTATTTGCAAATTATGGTGGAAAATAAGTATTTGGTCACCTACAAACAAGCAAGATTTCTGGCTCTCACAGACCTGTAATTTCTTCTGTAAGAGGCTCCTCTGTCCTCCACTTGTTACCTGTATTAATGGCACCTGTTTGAACTCGTTATCAATATAAAAGACACCTGTCCACAACCTCAGTCAGTCACACTCCAAACTTCACTATGGCCAAGACCAAAGAGCTGTCAAAGGACACCAGAAACAAAATTGTAGACCTGCACCAGGCTGGGAAGACTGAATCTGCAATAGGTAAACAGCTTGGTGTGAAGAAATCAACTGTGGGAGCAATTATTAGAAAATGGAAGACCTACAAGACCACTGATAATCTCCCTCGATCTGGGGCTCCACGCAAGATCTCACCCCGTGGGGTCAAAATGATCACAAGAACGGTGAGCAAAAATCCCAGAACCACACGGGGGGACCTAGTGAATGACCTGCAGAGAGCTGGGACCAAAGTAACAAAGGCTACCATCAGTAACACACTACGCCGCCATGAACTCAAATCCTGCAGTGCCAGACGTGTCCCCCTGCTTAAGCCAATACATGTGCAGGCCCGTCTGAAGTTTGCTAGAGAGCATTTGGATGATCCAGAAGAGGATTGGGAGAATGTCATATGGTCAGATGAAAAAATACTCGTCGTGTTTGGAGGAGAAAGAATGCTGAGTTGCATCCAAAGAACACCATACCTACTGTAGAGCATGGGGGTGGAAACATCATGCTTTGGGGCTGTTTTTCTGCAAAGGGACCAGGACGACTGATCCGTGTAAAGGAAAGAATGAATGGGGCCATGTATCGTCAGATTTTGAGTGAAAACCTCCTTCCATCAGCAAGGGCATTGAAGATGAAACGTGGCTGGGTCTTTCAGCATGACAATGATCCCAAACACAACGCCTGGGTAATGAAGGAGTGGCTTCATAAGAAGCGTTTCAAGGTCCTGGAGTAGCCTAGCCAGTCTCCAGATCTCAACCCCATAGAAAATCTTTGGAGGGAGTTGAAAGTCCGTGTTGCCCAGCGACAGCCCCAAAACATCATTGCTCTAGAGGAGATCTGCATGGAGGAATGGGCCAAAATACCAGCAACAGTGTGTGAAAACCTTGTGAAGACTTACAGAAAACGTTTGACCTCTGTCATTGCCAACAACGAGTATATAACAAAGTATTGAGATGAACTTTTGTTATTGACCAAATACTTTTTTTCCACCATAATTTGTCTGATTTTTGAAGAACTTATTTGCAATGTGATTTTCTGGATTTTTTTTTCTCATTTTGTCTCTCATAGTTGAGGTATACATTTGATGAAAATTATAGGCCTCTCTCATCTTTTTAAGTGGGAGAACTTGCACAATTGGTGGCTGACTAAATACTTTTTTGCCCCACTATATAGATATGGTGTATTTCTAATACCATGCAGTTATCAATTTCAGTTAGTCAGTTTTATTTAGCACCTTCCATAGTAATTTAAAAATTTTAAAAAATCCTATTCTGATGGGGTAAGCTTTAGGACTTATATTTATTTCTTAACTTTTACAGTGGATTCACAAGTTATAAGATATATCTGGAAAACTTACAGAGAAAGATGTGCCTTCTACGGTCACACAATATTGTCACCTCAAAACAGTTGCATGTGTTGTAGCTACGTAAATATTGCTCTTCCCCATAACAACTAAAGAATCATGGTAGCAACCTGGGTAAAGGAGGGCTGAAACACGGTGTGTCTTTTACCAAACCCAGTAAGCAAGTAGTGCATAACCCTTCAGTTTGGGAGAGCATATTTAAAGAGCTGTGGAAGAAATGTCCTTCTGTCAGAGTCTTTTAGTGACTGGACAAAATGTTGAATGTATCAAATACTAGAAATGAAAGTACTGTACATGGACTCAATTAGGAACAACAACCAAAGTGGTTTGGACCATTTGTATCTAGATTTAGATGGTCTAAGTGGGTTGTTTATCTAATGATGCCATAGGAACACACTGACTTGACCGAAGAAGTATAAATAATTTTGAAATAGATAGATAGACAGATACTTTATTAATACCCAAGGGGAAATTCACATACTATAGCAGCAGCATACTGATAAAAAAAACAATATTAAATTAAAGAGTGATAAAAATGCAGGTATAACAGACAGTAACTTTGTATAATGTTAACATTTACTCCCCTGGGTGGAATTGAAGTAGTGTGGGGGAGGAACGATCTCCTCAGTCTGTCAGTGGAGCAGGACGGTGACAGCAGTCTGTCGCTGAAGCTGCTCCTCTGTCTGGAGATGATCCTGTTCAGTGGATGTAGTGGATTCTCCATGATTGACAGCTCAGTGCCCGTCGCTCCGCAACAGATGTCAAACTGTCCAGCTCCGTGCCTACAATAGAGCCTGCCTTCCTCAGCAGTTTGTCCAGACGTGAGGCGTCCCTCTTCTTTATGCTGCTTCCCCAGCACACCACCGCGTAGAAGAGGGCGCTCGCCACAACCGTCTGATAGAACATCTGCAGCATCTTATTGCAGATGTTGAAGGATGCCAGCCTTCTAAGGAAGTATAGTCGGCTCTGTCCTCTCTTGCACAGAGCATCAGTATTGGCAGTCCGGTCCAATTTATCATGATGTGGCTGATGTGGGTCAAAGATGGCATGAACAAGTCCCTCCACAGCCTCCATTTTTTTTTCTGAAAAAAAATTGTGAAGTCCCAGGAGAAATGCTGTTTTCACAGGAAATTAAAGAATTTTACTGACATTGAACTAGTTTAACCAGGGTTTTTTTTTTTATAGACTTTTTATAGAAGGTAAAAGTCTCTGTAATATTTACGGAGATGTGAACATGCAGTATTTAAAATGATTCGGATGGGACTAAAATTACAAGGATCCTCTTGTAATAATCACTTTACCCCACCCCGATATTTAGTATGATTTTAAAAAAGTAATAATTTGGAGACAATATGAAGTTTGTAGAATAAGAGAAGGTAAATATAAACTCAAAAGGAAAAATATAAGGTAATGACAAAACAACAATATAAATTTATGGCTTTATTTATATTATATTTATAATATTTTATTATTTATATTTACAAAGGTATAAATAATATAAATAATTCCCTCTAAGCAAATAAACAGAGTTGGAATATAAATAAATGGTTATGAAAGTGTACTGGTGATATGATGTTTAATCTCCAGTCAGGCAATTTGAGCTGCACAGGTGCCTGGCTGTTTATACAGGTCTTTTGTTTTATCCTCTTGATGTTTTTTTTCTCTTTTTTTTTTTTTTTTTTTTTTTAATTTCCTGAATGCTTACCTTGCATTTCATAGACCAATCTCCCATCTCCAACAGATGAATGTAATTTGTTTATACAAGTCTAAGGGCTCTTAAGGGCCACAGCCATGGAAACAAGATGAAAAGCTTGATAAGTGGATGAAGCTGCCGACATCAAGATTTCATTAAACTTGGGCCCCAATTTCAGATTTTTTTCACTGGTATTACAGTATTTTATCTGTTCCTTTAAATGTACATTGGAGTGATATAATCAAGCCTTCTTTTTTATTCTTTTTTTATGAAAATTTCCTTGGTGTGTATGCATTCCTTTTTTAGATTCAGTTCATTTTCACTCATTGTTCAATAATTGACACACTAGACTCAAACCACACCATTATTGAAAATGCATATTCAGATCTACAGCACATCAAAAGCATGCACAAAATCCTTTTTCATTATCTAAAAGGCTTCAACACCTGGAAATTTCTTTCTGCATCTGCTTATTTGACCTGAAGAGCCTGTCTACGTTTTTTTTTCCTGTCAGTTCTGCAAATGCAGTAAAAATTCTTCACTTAAACACAAGTAGAAGACTAATGAAATAGCAAGGAAGGTGTAATTAGAGTTGGGAAAAATGATGATGATTGCCAACTCATTTTGAAGTAAGCATTTCAGATGGATAGACAGAAGTTCTTAAAATTAATTGTATTAATGTTTATGGTAAAATGATTATATAGTTGGGTCTCCAAGTGTATTTCTATTTTGTATAATAAAAGATGGATTATCTCTGCAACAAGATAGATTTTATTTATATTGTGATAGATATATAGATAGATATAGATATTTTTATTTCAAAATATTCCAATATACATCAATAGATAATTTTTTAAGAAATTAGACTGAACCATAACCTCATTTATTTGGAATTCAAAACATCCACGTATCTAAAGGGCGACCCTACAAAGACTTAAGGCGGAAGGCGGCATGTCTCTACCTAACTTTCAATTTTATTACTGGGCAGCAAACATACAAACTATAAAAACCTGGACATGGACAGAATTAGAAAAATGTACACAGGCTTGGTCCACAATAGAAATAAAATCCTGCAGTACTTCTTTATATTCCTTGCTTTGTACCCCAATAAATACAAGTTATCGCCAATATACTAACAGCCCAATTGTGCTTCACTCAATCAGAATATGGAACCAGTATAGGAAGCATTTTAAGGTAGAGAAAGTTTTATCTGTGGCACCTCTGCATGAGAACCGCCTTTTCCCACCCTCTCAAACATACGCAGTTTTTGATGCCTGGAAAATATTTGGGATTAATTCACTTAGAGATCTGTACATAGACAACGTTTTTGCATCCTACGAACAATTACACTCCAAATTTAATTTACCAGCAACACATTTCCATCCATCCATCCATTTTCCAACCCGCTGAATCCGAACACAGGGTCACGGGGGTCTGCTGGAGCCAATCCCAGCCAACACAGGGCACAAGGCAGGAAACAATCCTGGGCAGGGTGCCAACGCAACACATTTCTTTCCTTAAAATTCGAAACTTTATGCCGGAAAAAACATTGCTCAGTCTCGAGGACTCAGACAACATTTCTGTAATATATAAAACTATTTTACAGTCCTTTCCTTTCAAAGATCCAAGAGTGGGAAAAGGATCTCTTACTCAATATTTCAGAAAAGGAGTGGAAAGTAGCAATGCACAGAATTCACTCGAGCTCCATATGCGCAAAGCATAGAATTATTCAACTCAAAATTATATATTGAACTCATCTCTCTCGTTTAAAATTGTCCAAAATGTCGCCAGGGCAAGATCCAACCTGTGAACACTAAAATCAAGCTCCGGACTCACTGGGTCTCTTGTTTTGGGCGTGCACCAAATTAACATCATTCTGGACCAAAATCTTTAAATGCCTTTCAGACAGCTTTGGTGTCCCAGTCCCTCCTAATCCACTAGTAGCTGTGTTTGGTGGGCACACAGAGGAGCTCAAAGTGGAGAAGGACAAACAAACTGTAATTGCCTTTAGTACACTCTTGGCTCGTAGACTTATCTTGCTCATTTGGAAGAATCCTAACTCGCCTATTTTACGTCAGTGGGTAACTGATGTTGTATACTATTTGAAAGTGGAAAAATTCAAATTCACACTTAGAGGACCTGTACAAATCTTTTTCAGAACCTGGCAGGATGTAATCAATAACATTTTAGAATAAGCATTTAAATTGAGGAAGCAGGTTCTTTCCCCACTTTTACTCCATTTATCTTTATTCATTTATTTTATCTATTCATTTGTCTTTAATAGCAGAGAAAAGCCAAGCAAAATGACACCTTTTATTGGCTAACTAGAAAGATTACAATATGCAAGCTTTCGAGGCAACTCAGGCCCCTTCTTCAGGCAAGATTACATCTGAGTTGCCTCGAAAGCTTGCATATTGTAATCTTTCTAGTTAGCCAATAAAAGGTGTCATTTTGCTTGGCTTTTCTCTACATTCATAATGGCTAACACGGTACAACACCCTAGTACTCTTTAATAGCATAAAGTTTTACTCTGCTGGCCGCACTCTCTTTCTCTTGTTTCAAATCTTTTTTTTTTCTTTTTGTAAAACTTGAGTTATGTGTATGGAATGTTATTTGATTTTAATAAATTCAATAAAATTAAAAAACAAGATAGATCGATAGACACAGATAGATAAGTCATGTGAAAAAGTACATACATCCTATGGATATTGTTGACTTTTTCAATATATTTGAACAGGTAAACAATAGATCTTCATGTAAGCAGTGCCTACAGATAAAGGTGATATACTTCATCAAATGACACATAAAATTAATGTGGTGTATTCTTTTTCGGAACCTAAATTAGCAAAAATGCAATTTTGTTCTGTGGAAAAATTAAGTCCACCCCTTCATTTATCACCACTTAAAATCCATAAAATTAGAATCAGGTGTTCCAGATTAGGTGCCATAAATTACAGCCTCTTTAGGAAGTAAGCAGGTGGACGGACCCCTGTCTGATTTAAACAACAGATATGGATTTTCCTGTTTTTTTTTTTTTTTTAATACTATTGATGTATATAGCGTTATCATGCCAAGATCAAAAGTGCTTTCTAAGGCCCTCAGAAAGAAGATTGTGGATGCTTTGGAGCCTGGTAAGGGATTTAAAAAGATCACCAAATTGTTTGAAATCAATCATTTTACTTTAAGCAAAATCATCTACAAGTGGTGTTGCTTTCAAACAACTGCTAATTTGTCTGGGACTGACTGGCCTAGCAAATTCAGCCCAAGAGACGACCATTTGATACAAAGAGAAACCTGCTAAAACCACAAAATTTAAAAAAATTTAAAATCTTAGAAAAGTTGGTATTGATGTGCATGCATCTATAATTGGAAAGAGATTGCACAAATTTGACCAGCATGTGACGTGTGTCAGAAAAAGTCTTTCCTGTCCAAAAACAACATTAGAGCAGAACTACAAATTGCTTTAGTTCAGCTGTACTCTGAACAGCTGAATCAAATGTAGGATTGTTTGGCCCCAGTAACAATAGACATTTTGGTGCATACTGAAGGCAGCATTTTAGGAGAAAACCTCCTGCCAACTATGAAGCATGGAGGTGGAAATGTTATGGTTTGGGGTTGCTTTGCTATCTCAGGGCCTGGGCAGCTTTTTAGTCATTGAGTCATTATATCAAAGTATGCTCAAGGAGAATGTGACACCATCTACCTGAAATTTGAAGTTGAACCAGAAAAGGACTATTCAACATTATGATAATCTGAAGCACACTAGCAGATCCACCAAGAAATGGCTCAAAAAAGAAGAACTAGAGTGTTATGGACTGGCTTAGTCAAAGCCCTAATTTGAATCCCATTGAAATGTTTTGTAGGATATAAAATGGCAGGACATGTAAGAAAACCCACAACGTGGAAGTGAAAGAATTTTGCATGGAGCAGTGGTCAAAATTTTCACCGGGTTGATGTCAGAGACTGGCAGTCAGTTCTGCAAAACACCTACAGGAAGTCATTTTTGTTAAAGGGGGCAATACCAGCTTCAGAGTCTAAGGGTTGACTTACTTTTTCCCCAGTAGACCCTTGCATCTATTGATATTTTTGTTGAGTAAATGATTGCACAGGCAAATTGTCTTTGTTTTTTTTTTTTTTGTTTTTTTCAATACAGTAATCCCTCCTCTATCGCGGGGGTTGCGTTCCAGACCCCCCCCGCGAAAGGTGAAAATCCGCGAAGTAGAAACCATATGTTTATATGGTTATTTTTATATTGTCATGCTTAGGTCACAGATTTGCACAGAAACACAGGAGGTTGTAGATAGACAGGAACGTTATTCAAACACTGCAAACAAACATTTGTCTCTTTTTCAAAAGTTTAAACTGTGCTCCATAACAAGACAGAGATGACAGTTCCGTCTCACAATTAAAAGAATGCAAACATATCTTCCTCTTCAAAGGAGTGCGCATCAGGAGCAGAGAATGTCAGAGAGAGAAAGAAAAGCAAACAAATCAATAGGGCTGTTTGGGCTTTAAAGTATGCGAAGTACCGCCGGACAACGCAGCTGCTAGGAAGGGAGCAATGTGAAGGTAGCCTTTCAGCATTTTTTTAGACGAGCGTCCGTATCGTCTAGTGGTGCGAACAGCCCCCCCTGCTCACACCTCCTCCGTCAGGAGCACAGAATGTCAGAGAGAGTGAGAGAGAGAGAGAGAAAAACAAACAATTAAAAATCAATACGTGCCGTTCGAGCTTTTAAGTATGCGAAGCACCATGCAGGAAGCATATCGCTTGACAAAACAGCCACATTTAAGCCCAGCAAGGAAGAGAGCAATGTGAAGGTAATCTTTCAGTGTTTTTTGAGGAGCGGCCGTATCTTCTAGGGGTGCGAACAGCCCCCGTGCTCACAATATATTTGAGGAGTTTTATTTAATAGGTAATACATGCTCTGGTTGGGTAGCTTCTCAGCCATCTGCCAATAGCGTCCCTTGTATGAAATCAACTGGGCAAACCAACTGAGGAAGCATGTACCAGAAATTAAAAGACCCATTGTCTGCAGAAATCCGCGAACCAGCAAAAAATCTGCGATATATATTTAAATATGCTTATATATAAAATCCGCGATAAAGTGAAGCTGCGAAGGTCGAAGCGCGATATAGCGAGGGATTACTGTACATCACCTTAATCTATAGGCACTGTTTTCATGAGCATCTACTTTTTACCTGTTCAAATGCAGGAACAGGATATCAGCATCTTGCATTTCAATAAAAAGATCAGGAAAAAGCCATAACATGACAACCTAAACAGCTCAATCAAGCTCACCAGGCATACACACGAGCCTCCCAGCAGGTACAGTCCTAACAGCCACTGCAGTGATGCAAATAAATATAGGAAACAGCAGACAAGTGTCGGCAGCATGCAGTGATGTACAAAACTGAATAATTAAACCTCACAGCAACAACAGTAAACATATGTCCTGCACATCGGAGAATAAAGCCGTGACCTGTGGGATTACCACAGGTAGGAAAAAATAAATTAAAGGCACTCATAAGGATTAAATGACAAGTAGACACTAAAGACATGTGCTGAATCCATGCCATATAATGGTAATATTAAAAGCAAACTGCTAGACAAAGGAGCATCATTCACTGCCTGATTAATTCAACATTCACATTTGATTGTAAACATATAGGTAGTAATAATAGTAAATAAATTCATCTGCTTTTGATCAATAATTACAGTGGTGTGAAAAACTATTTGCCCCCTTCCTGATTTCTTATTCTTTTGCATGTTTGTCACACAAAATGTTTCTGATCATCAAACACATTTAACCATTAGTCAAATATAACACAAGTAAACACAAAATGCAGTTTTTAAATGATGGTTTTTATTATTTAGGGAGAAAAAAAATCCAAACCTACATGGCCCTGTGTGAAAAAGTAATTACCCCCCTTGTTAAAAAATAACCTAACTGTGGTGTATCACACCTGAGTTCAATTTCCGTAGCCACCCCCAGGCCTGATTACTGCCACACCTGTTTCAATCAAGAAATCACTTAAATAGGAGCTGCCTGACACAGAGAAGTAGACCAAAAGCACCTCAAAAGCTAGACATCATGCCAAGATCCAAAGAAATTCAGGAACAAATGAGAACAGAAGTAATTGAGATCTATCAGTCTGGTAAAGGTTATAAAACCATTTCTAAAGCTTTGGGACTCCAGCGAACCACAGTGAGAGCCATTATCCACAAATGGCAAAAACATGGAACAGTGGTGAACCTTCCCAGGAGTGGCCGGCCGACCAAAATTACCCCAAGAGTGCAGAGATGACTCATCCGAGAGGTCACAAAAGACCCCAGGACAACGTCTAAAGAACTGCAGGCCTCACTTGCCTCAATTAAGGTCAGTGTTCACGACTCCACCATAAGAAAGAGACTGGGCAAAAACGGCCTGCATGGCAGATTTCCAAGACGCAAACCACTGTTAAGCAAAAAGAACATTAGGGCTCGTCTCAATTTTGCTAAGAAACATCTCAATGATTGCCAAGACTTTTGGGAAAATACCTTGTGGACTGATGAGTCAAAAGTTGAACTTTTTGGAAGGCAAATGTCCCGTTACATCTGGCGTAAAAGGAACACAGCATTTCAGAAAAAGAACATCATACCAACAGTAAAATATGGTGGTGGTAGTGTAATGGTCTGGGGTTGTTTTGCTGCTTCAGGACCTGGAAGGCTTGCTGTGATAGATGGAACCATGAATTCTACTGTCTACCAAAAAATCCTGAAGGAGAATGTCCGGCCATCTGTTCGTCAACTCAAGCTGAAGCGATCTTGGGTGCTGCAACAGGACAATGACCCAAAACACACCAGCAAATCCACCTCTGAATGGCTGAAGAAAAACAAAATGAAGACTTTGGAGTGGCCTAGTCAAAGTCCTGACCTGAATCCAATTGAGATGCTATGGCATGACCTTAAAAAGGCGGTTCATGCTAGAAAACCCTCAGATAAAGCTGAATTACAACAATTTTGCAAAGATGAGTGGGCCAAAATTCCTCCAGAGCGCTGTAAAAGACTCATTGCAAGTTATCGCAAACGCTTGATTGCAGTTATTGCTGCTAAGGGTGGCCCAACCAGTTATTAGGTTCAGGGGGCAATTACTTTTTCATACAGGGCCATGTAGGTTTGGATTTTTTTTTTCTCCCTAAATAATAAAAACCACCATTTACAAACTGCATTTTGTGTTTACTTGTGTTATATTTGACTAATGGTTAAATGTGTTTGATGATCAGAAACATTTTGTGTGACAAACATGCAAAAGAATAAGAAATCAAATAGTTTTTCACACCACTGTATGTCTTATGTTCTTATTTTCTCATTGGGTTTCTTTTTATTTTTCCTACTGCTAGGTAAAAGAAGCCGTCTGCTATGCCCTGGAGGTTGGTTATCGTCACATCGACTGTGCCGCAATATATGGAAACGAGATTGAAATCGGGGAGGCTTTTAAGGAGCTTTTGGGATGCGACAAGGTGAGCTGCATTTGTAAATCCACCATAAATGGGTTAAATGGGATAATCTGTCTTCTGCTGGAACCTGTTTTTTAAAACATTTTCAAACTCTATGTGTCACTGTAGACCAGATCAAAGAGTTCCAAAACTCTATCAAAATATATATATTTTTTTAATTCAAAAAGTGCAATGGAGACTTTTATGAAAGAAGATAAAAGGACCTAGGCCTAACTAAACAGGTTTGAGTCTCATTCTGTCAGTTCATCCATTTGCCACCCAAATTTTCCTGTTTTCATGCCCAAACTCTCTCTGACCTTATCCACACTCTTGTAACAGAACTTCAGTTAAACCTTTGCACTAAATTTCCTTTCCAAATCCAAGCTGTGTAAGCCAATTTTTTCCTGAAAACACTTTTGGGATGTCAAGTGCCCTTTAGTGGTCCTGAGACCATCTCCTCCAGAGATCCCTCTGGTGGCCCAAAGTGTTCCTGCATCTGTTAATGCCATGTCACATATGACAACTTTTTCAGTGATTTTCAGTCATAGCTTTCATTAATGTAAGCTTAGCACATTGGAGGCAGTAGGTAACGTGCTGCCGTGAAGGACAGTCACATAATGTGACATACCCAGAGTCACTCCAACTACTCCATGACTCGCTCTAAAAAGATCAAACAGTTTTGATTATGTCTTTAATTGCAGGCTCTGTGTACATGAAATGCAATGTATATTTCAAGGTGAGTATCCCTAACACTGAAATGCCTGGGACCAGAAGAATTTTGGATATTTTTAGATTTCTGCTATATTTACATATTTATCTTCTTCCTCTTTTGGCTGCTTCCGTTAGGGGTTGCCACAACGGATCATCTTCTTCCATATCTTTCTGTCCTCTGCATCTTTCTCTGTTACACCCATCACCTGCATGTCCTCTCTCAACACATCCATAAACCTTTGCTTAGGCCTTCCTCTTTTCCTCTTCCTTGGCAGCTCTATCCTTAGCATCCTTCTCTTAATATACTCAGCATCTCTCCTCTGCACATGTCCAAACCAACACAATCTTGCCTCTCTGACTTTGTCTCCCAACCGTCCAACTTGAGCTGACCCTCTAATGTCCTCATTTCTAATCCTATCCATCCTCGTCACACCCAATGCAAATTTTAGCATCTTTAACTCTGCTACCTCCAGCTCTATCTCCTGCTTTCTGGTCAGTGCCACCGTCTCCAACCCATATAACATAGCTGGTCTCACTACCGTCCTATAGACCTTCCCTTTCACTCTTGCTGATACCCGTCTGTCACAAATCACTCTTGATACTCTTCTCCACCCATTCCCCCCTTCCTGCACTCTCTTTTTCACCTCTCTTCCACAATCCCCATTACTCTGTACTGTTGATCCCAAGTATTCAAACTCCACCTTCGCCAACTCTACTCCCTGCATCCTCACCATTCCACTAACCTCCCTCTCATTTACATACATGTATTCTGTCTTGTTCCTACTGACCTTCATTCCTCTCCTCTTTAGAGCATATCTCCATCTCTCCAGGGTCTCCTCAACCTGCTCCCTACTATTGTTACAGATCACAATGTCATCAGCAAACGTCATAGTCCACAGGGACTCCAGTCTAATCTCATCTGTCAACCTGTCCATCACCATTGCAAATAAGAAAGGGCTCAGAGCCTATCCCTGATGTAATCCCACCTCCAATTTGAATTGGTCCGTCACTTCTACCACAGACCTCACCACTGTCACACTTCCCTCGTACATATCCTGTACAACTCTTACATACAGTGCATCCGGAAAGTATAGACAGGTGTGTGCCTTTCCAAATCATGTCCAATCAACTGAATTTATCAAAGGTGGACTCCAATTAAGCTGCAGAAACATCTCAGGGATGATCAGGGGAAACAGGATGCACCTGAGCTCAATTTTGAGCTTCATGGCAAAGGCTGTGAGCACAGTGGCCTCCATCATCCGTAAGTGGAAGAAGTTCGAAACCACCAGGACTCTTCCTAGAGCTGACCGGCCATCTAAACTGAGCGATCGGGGGAGAAGGGGTTTAGTCAGGGAGGTGACCAAGAACCCGATGGTCACTCTGTCAGAGCTCCAGAGGTCCTCTGTGGAGAGAGGAGAACCTTCCAGAAGGACAACCATCTCTGCAGCAGTCCACCAATCAGGCCTGTATGGTAGAATGGCCAGACGGAAGCCACTCTTTAGTAAAAGGCACATGGCAGCCCGCCTGGAGTTTGCCAAAAGGCACCTGAAGGACTCTCAGACCATGAAAAGGAAAATTCTCAGGTCTGATGAGACAAAGATTGAACTCTTTGTTGTGAATGCCGGGCGTCACGTTTGGAGGAAACCAGGCACCGCTCATCACCAGGCCAATACCATCCCTACAGTGAAGCATGGTGGTGGCAGCATCATGCTGTGGGGATGTTTTTCAGTGGCAGGGACTGGGAGACTAGTCAGGATGAAGGGAAAGATGACTGCAGCAATGTACAGAGACATCCTGGATGAAAACCTACTCCAGAGCGCTCTTGACCACAGACTGGGGCGACAATTCATCTTTCAGCAGGACAACGACCCTAAGCACACAGCCAAGATATCAAAGGATTAGCTTCAGGACAACTCTGTGAATGTCCTTGAGTGGCCCAGCCAGAACCCAGACTTAAATCCGATTGAACATCTCTGGAGAGATGTTAAAATGGCTGTGCACCGACGCTTCCCATCCAACCTGATGGAGCTTGAGAGGTGCTGCAAAAAGGAATGGGAGAAACTGGCCAAGGATATGTGTGCCAAGCTTGTGGCATCATATTCAAAAAGACTTCAGGCTGTAATTGCTGCCAAAGGAGCATCGACAAAGTATTGAGCAAAGGCTGTGAATACTTATCTACATGTGATTTCTCAGTTTTTTTTATTTTTAATAAATTTGCAAAAATCTCAAGTAAACTTTTTTCACGTTGTCATTATGGGGTGTTGTGTGTAGAATTCTGAGGGGAAAAAATGAATTTAATCCATTTTGGAATAAGGCTGTAACATAACAAAATGTGGAAAAAGTGATGCGCTGTGAATACTTTCTGGATGCACTGTACTCCCGATATCCTCATACAATACCACAGCTCCCCTTGAGGTACCCTGTCATATGCTTTCTCCAGGTCCACAAAGACGCAATGCAACTCCTTCTGGCCTTCTCTAAACTTCTCCATCAAAATCCTCAGAGTAAACCTTGCATCTGTGGTACTCTTTCTTGGCATGAAACCATACTGCTGCTCATTAATCATCACCTCACTTTTTAACCTAGCTTCCACTGCTCTTTCCCATAACTTCATGTTGTGGCTCATCAATTTTATTCCCCTCTAGTTACTGCAGTCCTGCACATCCCCCTTATTCTTAAATATCGGCACTTCTTTTCCACTCCTCTGGCATCCTCTCACTTTCCAAGATTCCATTAAACAATCTGGTTAAAAACTCCACTGCCATCTCTCCTAAACACTTCCATGCTTCCATAGGAATGTCATCTGGACCAACGGCCTTTCCATTTTTCATCCTCTTCATAGCTGTCCTTACTTCCTCCTTGCTAATCTGTTGCACTTCCTGATTCACTATCTCCACATCATCCAACCTCTTCTCTCTCTCGTTCTCTTCATTCATCAGCCTCTCAAAGTACTCTTTCCATCTGCTCAACACACTCTCCTCGCTTGTGAGTACATTTCCATCTTTATCCTTTATCACCCTAACCTGCTGCACATCTTTCCCAGCTCGGTCCCTCCGTATAGCCAATCAGTACAGGTCCTTTTCTCCCTCTTTACGCCTTTTCTTTAGCCTTCACCACCTCTCTCTTCACCTTGAACCTTATCTCCTTGTACTCTTGTCTACTTTATGCATCTCTCTGACTATCCCACTTCTTCTTTCCCATCCCCTTCCTCTGTATACTCTTTTGTATTTCCTCATTCCACCACAGGTTTCCTTTTTTTCCTTGCTCTGTCCAGATGTCACGCCAAGCACCCTTCTTGCTGTCACCCTTACTACATCTGCTGTCATTTCCCAGCTGTCTGGTAATTCTTCACTGCCACCCATTGCCTGTCTCACCTCCTCCCTAAACTCAACCTTGCAGTCTTCCTTTTTCAACTTCCACCATTTGATCCTTGGCTCTGCCCTCACTCTCTTCCTCTTCTTGATCTCCAACGTCATCCTACAGACCACCATCCTATGCTGCTTAACTACACTTTCCCCTGCCACCACTTTGCAGTTTTCATTCTCCTTCAGATGAACTCTTCTGTATAGGATGTAATCTACCATGTGTGCATCTTCCTCCACTCTTGTACATAACCCTATGTTCCTCCCTCTTCTTAAAATACGTATTCACCACAGCCATGTCCATCCTTTTGGCAAAAATCCACTATCCTCTGACCTTCTTCATTCCTCTCCTTGACTCCATACCTACCCATCACTCGTCTCCTCTGTTCTCTTCACCAACATCCCTCCATCCATCCATCCATTCTCTTCTGCTTATCCGAGGTCGGGTCGCGGGGCAGCAGCTTGAGCAGAGATGCCCAGACTTCCCTCTCCCCGGCCACTTCTTCTAGCTCTTCCGGGGGAATCCCAAGGCATTCCCAGGCCAGCCGAGAGACATAGTCCCTCCAGCGTGTCCTGGGTCTTCCCCTGGGCCTCCTCCTGGTTAGACGTGCCCGAAACACCTCACCAGGGAGGCGTCCAGGAGGCATCCTGATCAGATGCCCGAGCCACCTCATCTGACTCCTCACGATGCGGAGGAGCAGCTGCTCTACTCTGAGCCCCTCCCGGATGACTGAGCTTCTCACCCTATCTTTAAGGGAAAGCCCAGACACCCTACGGAGAAACTCATTTCAGCCTCTTTCTTGTATTCGCGATCTCGTTCTTTCGGTCACTACCCATATCTCATGACCATAAGTGAGGGTAGGAACATAGATCGACTGGTAAATTGAGAGCTTTGCCTTGCGGCTCAGCTCCTTTTTCTCCACGACAGACTGATGCAGAGCCCGCATTACTGCGGATGCCGCACCGATCCGTCTGTCGATCTCACGCTCCATTCTTCCCTCACTTGTGAACAAGATCCCAAGATACTTGAACTCCTCCACTTGGGGCAGGATCTCGCTACCAACCCTGAGAGGGCACTCCACCCTTTTCCGGCTGAGGACCATGGTCTCGGATTTGGAGTTGCTGATTCCCATCCCAGCCGCTTCACACTCAGCTGCGAACCGATCCAGAGAGAGCTGAAGATCATGTGGGCATCTTCACCAACATGCCCATTGAAATCCGCTCCAATCACCGCTTTCTGTTCCTTGGGTACACTGTTCATCACTTCATCCAACTCACCCCAAAAATCTTCTTTCTCACCCATTGCATATGCACTAACAATATTCATCATCACACTTTCAATTTCCAGCTTCATAATCATTACTCTGCCTGACACTCTTTTCACCTCCAAAACACTCTTGACATACTGTTCCTTCAGAATAACTCGTACCCCATTTCTCCTCCCATCCACACCATGATAGAAAATAGCACCACAGATACTAGAAAATTGGAAAATAGAAAATTGAAATCGAATTAAAGAAAGAAATTATTGAAAAGTATGAGCGTGGCATTCATGTTACTGATCTTGCCGCCGAGTACAAGAAGTCAAAATCCACTATTTAGACTATTCTAAAGCAGAGAGAGGCCATTAAAGCAGCTGATGTTGCAAAAGGAGTTACAGTGTTAACCAAGCAGAGGCCTCAAGTGCTGGAAGAGGTGGAAAAACTGTTGTTAGTGTGGCTGAACGAGAAGTAACTTGCAGGGGATAGCGTAAGCGAGGCAGTCATATGTGAGAAAGCCAGGAAGATTCATGGCGATTTGCTGCAAAACTATCCTCCTGCAAGTGGCTAGTTCTCCCTCCTCACTTCCTTCATGCCAGAACTCGACTCATGCAAGATTAGTTTTCTTGGTTGTTTTTGGTTAGTTTTTGTCTAAATTAAGGATTTTTCAAATTTTCATTTTTTTCTTTGTGCTTAAAACTCATTAAAAAAAAAAAAGTGTTTACAGCGAGCGGTTCGTAAGGCTGTAGCATGAACTTGCAGTGTTAGTTTTCTCTGTTCAAGGTTTTCTCGGTGTTATTCAATGTTTTTACATTTAGTTTACTGTTAACACTGTGCATTCTATGGTATAATTAACTATTTTTGTACTTAAAAATCTTTAAAAAAATATATATATTTACATACAGTTCGGTCTGGAACGGATTAATTGTATTTACATACAATCCTATGGGGGAAATTAGTTGGGGTCACGAACAAATCGGGTTGCGACCAGAGTTTTGGAACGAATTACGGTTGTGACCTGAGGTTCTACTGTACTGTGACTTGGTCATAGTCTTTTAGTCTTCTAAACACTTTTGTGTCCACAGAATAAACATATTCAAGTCACTCCCAACTTTTGAGGAATATACCCAACTAATAGCCACAGACTCAAACTTGCAATCTAATGAGCTCCTCCTGCTCTAAATCCAGAAGACAGATATCCCTCTAACAGATGTCAGTTACTATTAACATAGTACTCTTTCAAATGCAGAACCATTGCAGGTTTTCATCCAGTTGATTCCACGTCTCCAACACCTACTAATTATGGCATAATTTTGGCAGCCCAGCACTCTCTCACACAGTCTAACTGCTAAAGTGAAATTATGAAGCAACAAGTCGTACCATGTATTTCACACAAGACATTAAAAAAATGTGTAATGAACCCTTAACAATAAAGACATATCTTGTAATTGATAGGGATCGATATTATTTTTTTCCTGTATACATTTTTGTTCTGAGTTTTATTTATGGTTTACATTTTGTTTGGAATAACAAGATACACTTCGGGTTGGTTGATTCCTTTGTATTTTTTTTTTAAGTTTATTTAACGTCATGTTTTGCGAAACAGCAGTTATTGTTGTTATGTGTGCCACAATTGTGAACCACTGTTTCTAGGGGAATGTCATCAGGTATTTCACTTCCTGATGCCACACCCAACACGCTTTATATGCCAGCATATTGGACACGTCATCACCCAAGTTAGTGCATAAGAAAGAGTTTCTGTGTGTATCTCTAGTTAACTTTTTGGTGTTTAGACTCCTGTACTTCTCCTCTAGACTTTGATTTTGAATTACATACTGTATTGGCTTTGATGCTTAGTTTGTTTTGGACCTTCAGTTTCAATCTTCATTATTATTATTATTATTGACTACAATTTTGACTCATTCATTTCCTGATTGTTTACACTTCTCTCAACCCCTCTTCGGTTAGGCATAACATATAACAACCCTTAATATCAATCTGGTACTTTTCAATTTTGTGGACATGCTTATCTCCTTTAATGAGATTTCATTAACAAATTAGCAAACCTCAAACAGCATTTTAACACTTTACATGGCTATTTCCACACCACTATGTTTTCATTTAAAAACACAGTCATGAGTCTCCATTTTCACTTTTTTCTACACAAACCTGTTGTTTTTAGTCCCAAAAACTTAAGACATTTGATAACACTCTGTAGACCTGTATGTGAATGAATGAAAACGTAGACTCTAATCTTTCTGTGATTGGTTTGTTCCTATTGCATAGCTCTTCCTGATTGGATCCAACTCATTACAGTGTCTCAGTCCCTGATTTTAATCCATCATGAAGAAAATCGAATTCCAACATGGCAGTCATAGAAGATTTGCTTTCAATGGCACTTGCTGTGTTGCTTACCTGTATGTTTCTGAATTGCGTTTTGTACAGTGTGAATGCTGCATACATGTGGAAAAGAAAAATCATTTACCAGCACTGCTCTCATTAACAAATCCACCTCATCCTTAGTTCAAACAAAACAATTTTTTGTTATTTGTATTCACCATTGCAGTTCTCCATGTGTAAATGCAAGCTGCAAATGAATATCTAGAATGGAGGACATTTCCTCTTCCTATTTCTGCCAATGCTCTTAAGCCCATCAGCAACGTTATATGCATTTTTGGTCATTTTAGTATAGGTGGTGATACTTTTGTGAACAATGTGAAAATGCTAGTGTGGATTGAGATTGTTCTCATTTTTATACTTTTTCTCAAACGCTTTGGTGCATTTCTCAGATCAGAATTGAAATTCTCAAAACTACTTGTTCAAACTCCATATCTACGTATTAGTTGTGCACATCATAACAGCAAATTTCCATTGTTTTGAACAAATACCAAATGCCTTGTACATCCATGCAATTGATTGTGTACAGTTGTCTGCTGTTTTCTACGTTCTCATTTACTCAGTCAAAATGCGTTATGGTCGTTCTCTGTTAATTAGTCCCTCCACTCAAAACATCTACTCATTAGTTCATTGCTTTAGTCATTCTGTGCAGAAATGACAAACTCATCGTCATAATCTGTCTAGCATATTTTTTTATTTATTTGGTAAATCTGAAATTTCTAACAGTATTGAGTAACTGGTCTCAGGTGACTGTTAACCTATAATCATGAAACATTAACTGAACCAGCAATTAACCAATTCTCTACAATAGTTCAGAGGTGAATTCCATTAACCTTCAATATTACTGTAGCATATATACAGTATATACCAAGCATAATACAGATTACTGAAACATTTTCCTACATGATAGTGGACCAACCACAAGCTAATGAACAGGCACAACAGCCTGAAAGAAGGCGAGTTAGGATGCAGGGTGGAAGAGTAAGGAGACCAAATATAGGTAGAGGAAGAGGAGGCTGAGTACACAGGGTTGTTCCTGATGAAATAAGGGTCACAATATTTATTTGCATACTGTAATCTACAGTAAACAGTACAACATTAGTAGTATTTCTGTATAGTACAATAAAGTAAGTAAAATCTGAACTGGTTTGCATCAATTTGATGAAATACGTTGTCCAAAATACAGTAAACAAAATAGCATTTTACAGTACAGTATGTACTATAATTATGTTTTTTTTCCCCTGTTGGTGTATAGTGTATAATGGATCTAGACTACTTCATAATTTCATATATGTTGATGAGGCAGGCTTCAATCTGGCTATAGGCAGAAGGTGTGGAAGGAATTGGTCACAGAGTGGAAATATCACCATGTGTGCAGCCATCTCTGATAACGGTGTGCTCACTCATATTCACCTTGTAGGCCTGTACAACACACAACATCTTTTTAGACACCCTGTACAGAGATCTTATACCTGAAAACGAGAGGGGTCTAATCTAGAATGATCTCCCAAAATATGTGATCATTTGGGATAATGTGAGTTTCCATTGCTCACACACCATCAGAGAGTGGTTTACTAATCATGACAGGATGATCATGGAATTTCTCCTACCCTATTCCCCCTTCCTTAATCCAACTGAAGATTTTTTTCTGCTTGGAGATGGAAGGTTTATGATCATCAGCACCATACCCATTTGAGCTTTTTGGATGCCATGAATGCAGCATGCGAACAGATAAATATGGACTCCAGCAGAGGATGGATCCATCATCCAAGAAGGCATTTTCCACGTTGTATTGCTAGAGAGAATATCCACTGTGATGTGGATGAAAATCTATGGCCTGACGGACAAGAATGTCAGAATGTGTAAAAAAAACGTATGGCTATGCCCACACTACCTTGTTCTATGGAGTGTTTCCTCTGTTCATTTGCACTTTTTCCTTTATGCAATTTGTTACTGTATAAGGCATTCTTTTCTTTATAACTATGTTACTGTAACAAATTTCTGTACAATACAGTAAAGAACAGTATAAAAAAATACTTTATCGTATCCAGTCTCTGGCAGTCAATCCGCTAGGTACTGTTTGTACTTTGTAACTTACCAAGACTACTTCTACTATGTTTTACTGTAGTGTTGAAACTGAAGACAGTGAAAAAATGTTATAGTCACTTGTGCATTTTCAAAGAATATTCCAAAAATCCTACTTACAGTATATCCAGTCTCTTGCAATCAATCCCTGAACAGTAACAACAACAACATCTATTTCTATAGCACATGTTCATACAAACAATGTAGCTCAAAGTCATTTACATGATGAAGAAAGAAAAAAGACAAAATAAATACAAATTAAAATAAGGGAACACTAAGTAACATAGAATAAAAGTAAGGTCCGATGGCCAGGGAGTACAAAAGAAACTCCAGACGGCTGGAGAAAAAAAAAAAATCTGCAGGGGTTCCAGGCCACGAGACCACTCAGCCCCCTCTAGGCATTCTACCTAACATAAATGACCTCAATCAGTCCTCATTATATTCAGGGTTCTCATGGAAGAACTTGATGACGGTCATGTGGACTTCTGGTCTTTAATCCATCAATGGAGAGACATCACGGTGCTTTGATAAGGTGGTGGTGGCGCAGATTGCCACCATAGAAAACCAGTTAAAGAACAGAAGAGAAAGTAGGGTTTAGTACAGATTTTGAAGCCACCATGAATAATAATGATAATTTAATTGAATATACAGAGCATCAGGATTAAACTAAAATGAAGCTATGAGAAAGCCATGTTAAAGTAATGAGTTTTCAGCAGTTTTTTTAAAGTGCTCCACTGGATTAGCCTGGCAAATTCTTATTGGCAAGTTATTCCAGATTTTAGGTGCATAACAGCAGAAGGCCGCTTCAGTAAACACAGTAATTTGAAACTTTGTAGTATAGAAATTGTAGTACCACAAAGAAAGTATGTTGCCTTATGAATTTTCAGACAGTATTACCAAAATCCTTGTCAAAAGTTTTGATACAGATCAAACAATTATATTGAAAACATGTTCATGAATTTTGACCATCTTGTTCATAGGCAGTGGTGCAAGGATTTGTCATACTGATGGCACTGACAGTTTCACCGGCACAAATATTTTCTTTGGGGGCATAGACTTAGTATTCTGAGCAAGTTACTTGCTTTTGCAGGTAATACACTGTGTTTTGAGGTTTACACATATTGTTCTGAGAAATGCACATACTGTTGTGCAAATGTAAATTATGTTTCAAGAAATGCACCAAAGTGATTGAGAAAAACTGTAAATTCAAAGGTAGCAGTGTAAAGAAAGAAAGAGAAAGAAAGAAAGAAAGAAAGAAAGAAAGAAAGAAAGAAAGAAAGAAAGAAAGAAAGAAAGAAAGAGAAAGAAAGAAAGTGTTTATTTTTGAGATCTTATAGATTTTTTTTTCTTGTTCCCCAGGCAATTAAACGGGAAGATGTGTTTGTGACTTCCAAGTTATGGAACACTCATCACCATCCAGAAGATGTGGAGCCTGCTCTTCTGAAGACTCTGAAAGACCTGCAGTTGGATTATTTGGACCTGTACCTCATTCACTGGCCATACGCCTTTCAGTATGTTATAACTAACATATAGTTGGAGTTATATAATTAAGTCACTTTTGAGCTCCCTACATGGTTTTTTTTTGTTCTTTATTTCGTCTTATACGATTTCTCGTATTAGAAATTTGTTAGTTTTCGCATACCCCTTGGGGTCAGAGCGCAGGGTCAGCCATTGTACAGCGCCCCTGGAGCAATTACAGGTTAAGGGTCTTGCTCAAGGGCCCAGCAGAGTAGGATCTCTTTTGGCAGTGACGGGGATTCGAACCGGCAACCTTCTGGATACCAGCGCAGATCCTTAGCCTCAGAGCCACCACTCCGCCCCTGTTGTTCTGTTTTCCTGCTTGAATATATTGTCTCTAATCTGTATAGGAGTGGTCCCACACCACAGTATAAGCATGAGGGTTTTATTATTTATTATTTGAATCAGAAGGTGACCAGCAAGAAAGACAGCTAGATCATAAATTCTTTTTATATAATTCTTCTAATTCTTCTAAAAATACATTCATCCAGCCCGCTATATCCAAACTACAGGGTCATGGGGGACCGCTGGAGCCAATCCCAGTCAACTCAGGGCGCAAGGCAGGAAATAAACCCCGGGCAGGGCGCCAGCCCACCACAGGGCACACACTAGGGACAATTTAGGATTGCCAATGCACCTAAAAAAAAAAAAAAAAATTCTTTGCATTTATATAGCGCTTTTCTCACTACTCAAAGCACTCAGCAATTGCAGGTTAAGGGCCTTGCTCAAGGGCCCAACAGAGCAGAGTCCCTATTGGCATTTACAGGATTTGAACCGGCAACCTTCCGATTACGAGTGCAGATCCCTAGCCTCAGAGCCACCACTCCACCTAACCTGAATGTCTTTGGACTTTGGGAGGAAACCGGAGCACCCGGAGGAAACCCACGCAGACACGGGGAGAACATGCAAACTCCACGCAGGGAGGACCCGGGAAGCGAACCCAGGTCTCCTTACTGCGAGGCAGGAGTGCTACTCACCGTGCCGCCTTCTAAAAATAAATTTTTTAGCAAATGATGATAAAATCACTAATTAATTCATTGTGCTAAAAGACGCCTTTTCTCATTTTAAATCTAGCTTGTTCATAGTGGGTTGGACCCTTTACTAAAAAAATTAAATACAATTTTTAATATATATGCCAGAAGAATACATACTGGATGCATTTGATGATTAGATATACATTTTGAGTTTAAATAATCTGACATTATTGTCAGTTAATTTTTGCAAGGTCTGTGTTTCATGTTCTTCCATTAGTTTTTGTTTGATTAAATGAATATTGAATTGTGTATTCTATAATCAGCAGTTATTTTTAATTTATTGTAGGTTTACCTTGGATGAATACTTAACTTGTTGACTACCATGGTGAAAATAAGTAAATTTGTTCCAGATGCAAATGTAAAATCTGGGTGCTATTTTAACATATTAATTAAATGGAATTTGTTGCTGAAGCAAAACTCACAATAACGTGATAACTCAGCCGGGTCTATCAAGTCATATCTTGCATAATTTGTTGCAATTGAATGTTGCAGTTTTCATTTTTTTCTGTGATGAGACTGAAAGTGAACTTTGCTTTGTTTCTTCAAGACAGTTGACTTTGCCTTACGTTTTGAGTTCGATGAAAGGCTGGTTGGCATATTTTGGTAACGACCCTGGCATAAGCTCTTTAACGGTGTCTCATTTCCTGATCCCTGTCATAAAATATCTTTACTTTCTAGAGCTGCGTCAGTAGAGTATGATAATTTTACACAGAAGACCATCTGTTTACAGTGGTTATAGAAATGAATCCCCCCTTCAAAATATTCACATTTTGTTGCCTTGCAGCCTAAAATGAAGACATACAAGCCCCCCCAAGTGTCAGTACTTTGTGGAACCCCCTTTTGCTTTGATTACAGCCATGAGTCTCTTGAAATTCTCCACTACCAACTTTACACATCTAGACTGTTGATATTTTCCCACTCATCTTTACAGAACTGCTTAAACTCAGTCAAACTGGATGGTGACCTTTGGTGGACTGCAACCTTCATGTCATTCCACAGATTTTCGATAGGGTGTAAGCAACACAAGGACATTCACCTTTTTTCTCTTTCAGCCACTGTGTGGTCAACTTTGCCGTGGGCTTGAGGTCATTGTCATGTTGTAAAGTGAACCTTCTTTCTGGCAGAGGGCAGAAGGTTTTTCTCAAGAATTTGATGGTATTTTGTTCCATCCATTTTTGCTTCTGTTTTGACAAGTGTCCCAAACCTGCTGCAGAGAAACACCCCCACAACAGGATGCTACCACCTCCATGCTTTACTGTAGATCTGAGGTCTGGTGTATTCTTTGGATGGTTGCTATATTTGCTTTCTGCCAGATATCTGGCATCAATGCCAAAGAGCATACTTCGATTTTGGTCTTGTCTGACCATAACACCTTTTTCCATTTGGCCACAGAATCTTCAAAGTGTGTTTTGGCAAAGTTTAGTCGAGACTATTTTGAGCAGTAGCTTTTTTCTTGCAACCCTCCCATACAGGCTACATTTGTGGAGCATTTGTGATATTGTTGTCACATGCACATAATGACCACTGTTTGCCAAAAGAGTGCCACAAATTCCTGTAACTGCTTCAAGGTTGCCATAGGCCTCTTCATAGCCCCTTTGACCAGTTTCCTCCTTGTTGTTCCATCCAGCTTGGGAGGATGGCCTGATCCCAGGAGGGTCCTAGGGAGGATTTCTGCCTATTGATTGTGGAATTCACTATGCTCCTATGGATTGATAAAGCCTTTGTGATTTTTTTTTGTATCTATCTTTTGACTTGTGCCTGTGCACAACTGTATCCCTGAAATCTTTTGACAGTGCCTTGCCACGCATAGTTAAGTGTTTGCATTCACTGGACTGCTCTAGGAATAGCTGAATGAATCAAAATGATTACAATTGATCACCAGTGGAAGCCAATTAGCTTGGTGTGCAGTGGAGAACTTGATTAGTTACACCTGACTGAGTATTTTACAGGGGCAGGGGCATTGATTCCTTAATCACCACAGTTATTGTTTTTTTTGTTGTTTTTTTTATTGTTTTTTTTTAACTGTTGCTGTTATATCTTTCACTTGGCTGTTATACGTTGCATTGAGGAAGTACAGCTGGAGATTTTTTTTTTTGGGTGTCTGCACTTCAGGCTGTAAAGCAACAAAATGTGAATAGTTTGATGTGGTGGCAGTGGTGATGGTATGGGGTGGTAATTCTTTTCTATACCCACTGTATGTAAGTGAAACATTCATGCTGGTAGGGAATTTTATCATCTTTGGGTTTCACTTCCTTTATTAGCACTTACCCTTCCCTTTATATCATATTATTATAAGTTTTATCTGTTTTGAGACATTTCTAAGCAGAGCTTGTATCACACTGCATGACACAACAAGATTTCTAGTTGGAGTTGCTGAATCTCATTGCCTCAGAGAGCATCAAGCTACAAGTAATAACCAGGTGAGGTGACTGATACACCCCCGATTACATCTTGCCTGAAGAAGGGACCTTTAGCTGCCTCAAAAGCTTGCATATTGTAATCTGTTAAGTTAGTCCATAAAAGGTGTCTTTTTGCATGACTTCTGATTATAAAAATACAATGCAAAAACTTCCAATAGTGAATACTTTTTTATGCACTGTGCATCGCCATAGGTCTCTAGTGTGCTATAATGAAAAAGAGCAATACCAGTCTGGTCTGAAATTGTGAGATTATAAATATTATGTAATCTCCAGAGCAACTCACAACATCACAGTGTGTCATCCCATATTGGGATGACTCCAACACAGACTGGCCTTCTTCTAACCTGAGTTGATGCATTTACAGTAGACCGAGTTAGCAGTCTGGGTGGGAAAAATGTGCTTCAGTCCAGATTAGAGTGCAAGTGTAAAAGCATCTTCAGTGAACTGATCAAAAACATGGAAGATGATGTTAATTAAATTTTCCAGAAGCTTTGTAAACAGGCTTCATGGTGTGCATATTACATACCTTGTTACTCATGGGTGGTGATCTCTGCAGGTGTAGTAGAACCTGCTGAGTAAAATTATCCAGTATAATTAAATGACATGAAATGAACCACAGGACACGCTGTAAATGTCTGGCATGTTGCTGTGTTCTTTAAAGAAAAATAAGAGAGAACAACTTCTTTGTAATATCCATTGCAGTGTATAGATAAATGAATATTACACATTTTTTGTTGATCGAAAATTGCCCAAGTACAACCCTTCTCAAACATTGGACTATGTATTGGACATAGCACTTCATAAAGTGAAGAGATGAATAATTGAATTATCCTATTACCTGTATCTGTTTCTGTTGGGATTGCCTCTTGCTGTCTGCAAACAAAAATTCAAATACTGTAATAAAATCTAGAAAATGGACCAGTACAGTATGTTAGTATAGAGTAGTGGCAAGTGAACCCAGTAGAGTTTAGCATGCAGTGAGTTTGGCAAAATCTCTGAAATGTTTGGGAACTCTGCAGAGCTCTGTGAAATGCATTGAGTTCAAAGGAAAGGAGGAACTGAACTAGATTTAAGTGGATTAGAATGGTGCAATGGTGTTTTAATTGACTCAAGGGGCTAGGGAAGCATCAACTAACTATGTGGACCGATTATGTGATATGAGCTGTGAGACAGCAGTGTTAACCAATACACCAGCCTGCCTCAACCAACAATGAAAAAAGGATTGACTGACCGTCCGTCCATCCATCCATCCATCCATCCATCCTTCCTTCCTTCCTTCCTTCCTTCCTTCCTTCCTTCCTTCCTTCCTTCCTTCCAGAGTTCCAGTCTTGGGGCAGCTTAAGTTGTGAGAAGAGTCAGAGGGACAGGATTGGCTGATTCCATAGTTTAATGTCACAGCTCTGGGCCAACTGGAATTTCTTTTTTCTTTCTGATCTCTGTCCAGGTGCTTTACTCTTTTTTTTCTTCCATGAAGAAGATAGAAACACCTTGTAAACTGTAATAAATCTTTTGCTGTTATAATTATTTCACTGGGTCACATGTGTTTTTTTCTTTCTTGGGCAATTGTTTTGGATTATAGCTGCAGCACCTGGCCAATTATGTATGCATTTTATTTTATTTTTTTAATCTATGGGTAGAGGCCACGAGCACTGATCAGGTTACAGATTTCAATGATCTTACAGTACTGTCACACTGGCCTTGCAAAGCATCATGGGACACTGGAAAAAGTGTTTGTCTAAGGTGAATTTCCAGGAAAATAATACGACGTGTAAGGACACTGGCGATCAAGCATATTTGCTGTGTAAAATGCTTTTGCGAATTTTGACAGTCAAAGCTACTATGGAGATTATTTAATCGATAATATTTTTAAGACATGCCTGTGACTGACAGTTTTTGCAGCATCAGAAATTTTAACTGATGAAATTGTTTTGGACAAAATACTCCCTGCCACGCACTGTCTCATATTTAAAGAAATAACAAGAACTTTACATAATTCTGCTGTGTTGAAATAATTTCCAAAAAAATAGCTGATGAAAATGTTAATGTTTATTATGTTCTCCGTAATTTGATAGTGAGATCACATCTGGAGTTTTGTCTATATTTCTAGACCATGATACACAAACACACATTTGCACAAAATGCTAATTTATAAAATCTACAAATGTACTATGTTCTCCTCCTTTTTGGAAGTCCTGCACTGTTTTTCTTTTTATTAATGAAATGAAACATAAATAAAATATTTCTATATTTTTATTGTGTTAAAGGCGAGGAGATGTCTTCTTCCCAAAGAGTGAGGATGGTTCAATCATTTATGATTTTACTGATTATAAAGAGACCTGGAAGGCTATGGAGAAGCTTGTTGAAAAGGGACTTGTGAGAGATATTGGTCTGTCAAATTTCAACAGCCGGCAGATCGATGACATTATCAGCATTTCTAAGGTCAAGCCCGCCATTTTACAGGTAAGGTGGTACTAGGTGGCAGGGCATGGAAAGTTGATTTTTGTTTATTTGCTGTTGAAGTTGTATTTACTTTTTTTTTTTTTTTTACTTCAGATATCAACAAAATATATAATTTGACCGGGGGGGTCCAAACTTGTGTTGGAATGTGCATATGCAGTGGCGTAGCGTAGTGGGGGCGGCAGGGGCGGCCGACCCTGGGCAGCACTTTTAGGGGGCGGCAAAATTTCACAATAAATAATAATAATATCTTGTAAAAATTTGAACCATTTCATTTCAGATTTTTGTCGCTCCTACGATTCAGACCGATTGAAATGAGCACGGAATTTTTCATTACTTATTCTGTGACGAAACTGGGGAATCCCCTTTCTTTAAATGAATGTATACGCATCTGCTGAAATTGACGAGCAGGACTTCAAACTGTAACGACTTCAACTGCGGACTTTTATTACTGCCACAGGCAACGAAAATAAATTAATTAATGCGGACCCACTTGAATTATTAAAATTTATTGTGAAATCCAAGTTGGAAGATACTTTGCCCAATATTATAATAATGCTCCGAATATTCCTCACAATTGCCATAAACAATACCAGCTGTGAGAGGAGTTTTTCAAAATTGAAATTGATCAAAAATTATTTAAGATCAACAATGAGTACTTTAAGGCTAACCAATCTGGCTATCTTGTCTATTGAGCAAGAGGTATGTGATGCTATAGACATTGATAGTGCAATAAAAGACTTTGCTCTTAAAAAAAGTAGACGAATAAAGTTTTAGTTAAAGACAGAAGTTTTGTTTTTAATTCTAACAATTATATTATTTTTCTATAAAAATATAAATAGTAACAGTATCGTTCTAGTTCTAATTGGAAGTCGATTTGTGTTTTATATTCAATTCGCTAATAACTTCATCTTGTCGATCGTCAAGGTATAATCATAAGTGTTCTATACCTGTTATATCAATGTAAGTGGCATATGTGTAAGAATTTTTGTAATAAATGTGATTATTATATTGTAAAACATATATACATGACTTGTTTATTTGTAACCTGTACAATACACAATAATGATGATTGTTCTTGCAGAAAAATTCTTTAGAATTACTGTATATTTTAGTCTTTTAAATTGAAATACCTAAATAAAGGGGCGGCAGAATTTTCCTCCGCCCCGGGCGGCTGACACCCACGCTACGCCACTGTGCATATGCAGTAGAGACCCCTTCAATTTCTGCACACTTTGTTTCATTGTAGATTTAATTTGAAATGGGTAGATTGGGAATTTTTTCCCCTTCATCTAAACTCTATATACATAACCTATATCAGTGAACACATGACAACATGTTTTCAGAAGAGTTTTGAAAGTTTATTAAAAATCAACCTTTGAAAGCTTCTGTTCCTTGGCTTAATTACAAAATCTCTGCAATATTTAATAAAGTAGATACATATTTAATATTTTGATAACTGTAAATTGTAATTTGAGAATTAATTAGTGACTTAAAGAAAGTCATTGTAAACATCCCAATGTTTTAGGAGTATTATTACTGAACTTCTGGTTAAGTATTACATTTGGGAATGTAATTTGTGCTGGGGAGGCCAAAGCATTGATCAGTCTACTTATAACTAGTTTTACAAGGGTGCTTTGTTATAATTCAGTGCAGGACATTCAATGGGTCATCATCCCCAGGAAGGGACAAGTAATCCTGTGAAACTGGCCAGTTATTCTGAAATGAGAGAGCAATCTGGCTAGAGATGGAATGGGGTTGTGTTGAAAAAAGAAATGTAAATGTAGAGAGTCGGCTTATTCAACTGGTCATTGGAGAATCAATTCTGTTTGTCTAGGAGGTACATTAAGGAAGATAAAAGTATGGGTAACAAAGAAACTCTCCCTTTGTCATTTTCAATCCTGAGAAGACCATCTTTTGGCGGCCATGCAACTTGGCTCTATGCTGACAATGAACTAGCTAAGAAGAGAATCGAGTGTAGCTACAAAATTAT
Source organism: Erpetoichthys calabaricus (assembly GCF_900747795.2). Classification (NCBI taxonomy): domain Eukaryota; kingdom Metazoa; phylum Chordata; class Cladistia; order Polypteriformes; family Polypteridae; genus Erpetoichthys; species Erpetoichthys calabaricus. The sequence goes on from NC_041403.2 coordinate 12,997,147, forward strand.
GCGCCACCTGAAACTGCACATCTAACACTATCAGGTGGTATGGTTTACAAAGCTGCATTCTATTTGCTTTTATGTGGCACTAGTTATAATAAAACCTGCTTTCTGTAATTAAGTGTGTAATGTTTCTCCTGCCTGATGTGTAGAATGTAACAAAAGGAGGAAGTGCTGAACTGCAGTACCTGACAGTGTAGTAGGAGTATGGGATTTGAGGCATTCTTAAATGGTCTACATAATAAAGGGTATAAAAGGGAGAAGAGGGTCACCCTAGGACCCTATTACAACAAAACAGTGCAAATAATATTTTTTATGTGTATAGTGCCCAGATTGTTCCTTGAAAGTCTTGCATAGTCTTATTATTTAGTTTTAAGTTCACATCTCGTCAGTCAGGCTTTGTGCCATTCATGTTATTACAATTCCTTCTAACATTTAAACAACAGCTTGCTGTTTTCCTCTGAGATAATAAATTCTACCTAACCTAACCTACTTTATTTCTATGTATTTTAAAATGAGCACCAATTATTTTAAATGACTGAAATTCATGTGGCAGTGTACAGTGGTCATTGAACAGAGTGAATTTGTCTGACACATTTAATCTGTTGCCAATATCATACTTAAATTGAAAAGGTTTAAATTTTAGTTTACAAATGAAGTTTTTGAAATTTCTTTTACCAATATTATTTCCAAGCATACATGTCCAATCGTTTCTTCCCTGTTTTTTTCATTTTTAATTCTGTCCCTTTGCATTTTTCCATTTTTGTCCGTGAAGGCAGCAAAATCAGATAAGAAAAGGTGATCTGTCAGCTTTGTATGCCACATTTTACTTCCCTTGCTTTTGACACTTGCAGCAATAAAATGTGATATAACAGCAAATAATGACAGAACACAAGCCTTTGATCACTGTATACAGGGTAAAAATGTTTAACCCTTCCAAAACGGTTTTTACTTATTTTGGCCAGCAGTTGCCTCAGGACTTGCAACTCAATGTAATGGCTTTCTTTGTATCAACACTGTATCAGAAAGAGATACAGTCAGTCAAAAAGTTTTGGACTCCGTATAAGAAACCAGAATGCACATATTTGATAAATTACAAATATGCAATTGACTTGCACTTAAGGATCACTGTCTGCTATTACACAAATTAAAGTTCAAATCTTAGAGCCATTCACGTGTTGAGACAGGTAAATAAATATAAGTGTCCAGCAGCGCACAATCAGTGTAAAACTGTGAGTTAACATCTTCTTCTACAGGTGGAATGCCATCCTTATCTTGCACAAAATGAGCTACTGGAACACTGCCGTGACAGACAGCTAATCATGACTGCATACAGCCCGCTTGGTTCTCCAGACAGAGCATGGAAACATCCTGAGGAGCCTGTTTTGCTAGAGGAGGCGTCTATCAAGATGCTGGCTGAAAAGTATGGGAAAACTCCAGCACAGATTATCCTGAGGTGAATATTTTAAAACTTTTGGTATGTCTTCTTTAACAGATAAATACACTTCTAGAGGAGATAATCTATCTGTCTGTCTGACTGTCAGTCTATCTGTCTGTCCTTCTGCACAGAATGAAAATATTGCTTTACCACTGCAAGATCAGCCATCTTCCAGTTCTGCAACTCTGAACAAAACGCAGGCATAACAGACTCCTATGTATGATAAACCAGTGAGTTAGTCGTACTAAATAACTGCATTAATCCATGTTTGCCATAATTGGTAAACACATTGACGGCATAGTGATCCAGTGGATAGTGCTGCTGTCCAGTGACTTAATTTTTCTCTACAACCTAGTATCTATACTTATTCCAATACTGCTCAGTGGAGCATGCCCAATGATGGGCAGTTGTTCTTTTTAGACTTAGTATATGGAGTAATCAACAGGGGGAGCTTGTGAGCTACACTACTCATCAAAAAGTTTTAGAACACTTCAGTATTTCCAGTTTTTCTTCAAATTTAATCAGTTGAAATGCAGTGAGTGACCAAAAATGGTGAAAAAATAAGCAGTAAACTGCCAGAGGTTTAAATTTACAGTTTAGGTTAGAAAAAAACTGAAAAACAATGGAAATTTCAGAATATTATAAATGGGCCTTCTTCAGGGAACAACTAACAGATTACAACATACAGATGTTCTGCAGCAGTTAAAGTAAATTAAGCTTTGAAGTTTAAGCAAACAATTTTCACAGGTGTCTCAACTTCTGTTGATTACTTAAAAACCCTCTGTCTGTCGTAAAGCGTAGTTGGATCAGACTACACCCTCTACCCTAGAAATTTGTAAATTACAGTTATAATAGCAAGGAAACAGTAATTAAGAAATGAAAAGAGACAGAGCGTTATTGCCCTTAGAGTGTAGGTCATTCATTTAGAGAAATTGGAAAGAAAAAATCAAAGTGTCGGTGAGTACAGTGTTCTACATAATCCAAAAGCAATTAGAGACTGGAAGGAACTCTGACAGGAAGAGATGTGGCAGAAGCAAAGTCACAACCCAACCAGAAGACAAGTTTCTGAGGGTCAGCAGCTTGCATGATCACGGGTGCCTCAAGGTACAAGAGCTTCAGGCACAGCTTAACAGTGGTTGAAAAAGAACAAGTCTCAGTGCCCCTGTGAAGAGGAGACTTTGTGCTGCAAGTGAGTGGCAGTAAGAAAGCCATTCCTTAAAGGACAAAATATGGCCTTGAAATACTGTCTGTGGACTACTGCAGACTGGAAGAAAGTCTTATGGACTGATGAATCAAAATTTAAAATCTTCGGTTCATCACGCAGGGTGTTTGTACACCGTGAAGTAGGTGAAAGGACGGCTCTTCAGTGTGTGACACCAATTGTCAAACAATGGAAGAAATGTGATGGTCTGGAGTTCATTTGCTGGAGGCAGATTTGGAAACTTGCATATAGTGACTGGCATTCTGAATGAAAAGGGCTACCACAATTTGGCTGTTATATCAGCAAAAAGTGGCTACTTTGATGAATCAAAAATTTGAATACAATTTTGTACACTAAAAAATTCCTTTACTCATTCTTTATTTGCTTTTGTTTTTTTGTTCTTTCCCAGTGTAATATTGTCAAAGTAGTACTTCAGATGGTGTAGTAACACTGTCTATTCCAACTCTGCTTTAAGACACACAGAGGGTTTTTAAGTAATCAACAGAGGTTGGGGCACATGTGCAAATTGTTTTGCTTCAGCTTGCAAGGCTTAATTTACTTTAACTGCTGCAGAACATCTCTAGGTTGTAACCTATTAGTTGTTCCCTGAACAGTTTTTGCTAACATAAACTTTAAATTTAAACCTCTGGCAGTTTACTGATTACTTTTCACCATTTTAGGTTTTTCATTGTATTTCAACTGATTTTAAATTTGAGGACAAGTTGGAAAAACTGAGGTGTTCTGGAACTTTTGACTGGTAATGTATGCTAAAGCTCAGAATAAACTGCAATTAAACCAAAAATATTAAAAATTAGTAACATATTGAAAAATCAACAAATACAATTCTTCTTTCGGCTGCTCCCGTTAGGGGTTGCCACAGCGGATCATCCAAAATTGTTGTCCGCATATTGATTTGGCAAAATTTTACACCGGATGCCCTTCCTGACTTAACCCTTCCCATTTATCTGGGCTTGGGACCAGCATGAAGAAACACACTGGTTTGTGCAATCCCTGTGGCTGGGTTAAATCAACAAATACAATACTGAGGGAAAACAAATTAGCTGAAGAATAGACAAAGGTAAACGGCTAACTGCCCCACTGGGCCTAACTAAACAATAACTTATCCCCTGCCTATCAGACAACATTACTAAAGATCATAACCGACCAACCTTCGTTCTCACGCTTCACTTTTTCCTGCTAGTTGAACATTTGTCTACCTTCTACCCACCTGCAAGTTTATTGGACTGTTGAGATAGAGGCATCTTTATACACTCAGGCTAAGATCCCTTCCAGATTAACCCCAGGAATTTCTTTAGTGCTCCTGTTTTCTGTATAATTGCTCTGAAGCCATCAACGTAGAGCTCCCTCTGGCAACCCCCAGAACTTCTCACATATAACATACTGAAAATTGCTGCTGCTGACCGTTTTATTGAATTACAATTTTCCCATAACCTATTGTCCACTAGTATCTTTTTGTTATTTTAGTAACGTCAGGTAGTGACAGTACCACTTAAGATGCCATCTATAATTTAATAATGCCATTGAAAATGGACAGTATTGCCTGGTGGCCCAAGAATAGAACTGTACAAAAAGAGTTTGAGAAAGATGTTTAACTTTCCTCCATTCAAATTGTTAAAAATAAAAAATAAGTAAAAAAAAAAAAAAAACAACAGGCAAAAACCTACATCTGAGCCCCATTTCTAAAGTGAAACTAACACATGGAGATTTGGAGAGACCTTCTAACCTACTTGCACACAGAGTCTCTAATTTACCTCAGGTAATCTGACTGTAGCCTGTCTTGTAGTAACATTTCTATCAACCGTATCTGAGTTCATTGTGCCTCTTGAGAGAATACATGTAGTTTACTAAATTTCTTTGGCAAAAACATAGTCATTCAGCCCAACATAGCTCACCAGTACTATTTGCATAAGTTTTCTAAAATAACGTCCAGCAGAGTTTTTAAAATTTTTGAATTACCACTTTCTGTCACACTGCTATTCCCTTATTTCATGTGTCTGTGGTTCCCTTTCTAACAGGTACAAAATCTACCCTTAACACATTTCCAACTACAGTATGTTCCCAAGTTCTCTGTGAAGAACTTAATTTAAAGTAATAACTGAGATTCACCCTACTAATTAATTTTCATAATTTAAAAACCTTCAATCATCTGAGTTTAAATACTTGGGTTCAACAGTACAGAGTAACAGGGATTGTGGAAGAGAGGTGAAAAAGAGAGTGCAGGCAGGGTGAAATGGGTGGAGAAGAGTATCAGGATTAATTTGTGACAGACACGTATCAGCAAGAGTGAAAGGGAAGGTCTACAGGATGGTAGTGAGACCAGCTGTGTTATATGGGTTGGAGACGGTGGCACTGACCAGAAAGCAGGAGACAGAGCTGGAGGTGGCAGAGTTAAAGATGATAAGATTTGCATTGGGTGTAATGAGGATGGACAGGATTAGAAATGAGGACATTAGAGCGTTGGATCAGGTGGGATGGTTGGGAGACAAAGTCAGAGAGGCGAGATTGTGTTGGTTTGGACATGTGCAGAGGAGAGATGCTGAGTATATTGGGAGAAGGATGAGAAGAATAGAGCTGCCAGGCAAGAGGAAAAGAGGAAGGCCTAAAAGAAGGTTTATAGATGTGATGAGAGGAGACATGCAGGTGATGGGTATGACAGAGAAAGATGAAGAGGACAGGAGGATATAGAACAAGATGATCCGCTGTGGCAACCCCTAACAGTAGTAACCGAAAGAAGAAGAAGAAGAAAAAGCTTCAGTCATCTACCCTCTAAATCTCCAGTTGCTTAAACTAAAAAGCTGATCTTCTTCAGTCTTTCCTCATCATTCAAGCCTCTCAGTCCTCTAAGCAGCCTAGCAGCTTTTCTCTAAACTTCATCTAGTGCTGCTATACCATATGACCAAATGTTTGTGGATACTTAACCATATGACATCCCATTCCAAAACCATGAGTGTTAATATGAAGTTGCCCCCTATATTTGTGGCTATAGCAGCCTTTATTTTTCTGGAAAGGCTTTTTATGGGATTTTGAAGTTTTGTCTTTGGAAATTAGTGCCCTATTCAGCCAAAAGAGCATTTGAGAGGTCAATTGCTGATCGTGGATGAGGCTAACGATTAGTGTTTAAGTTCATCCCAAAGGTGCTCCATAGGGTTGACATCAGGGCTTTGTGCAGGACACCCGAGTCCTGTCTTTATGGACTTGGCTTTGTGCATAGGGACACAATCATGCTGAGATAGAAAAGGGTTCTTCCCCAAACTATTGTGACAAAGTAGGAGATGCATGAATGTCTACAATGTCTTTGTGTACTGTAACATTTAAAGTACACTATGCAGTGTTGTTCTGGCATCCACCAAGCCCAGATTGGCACATGATACTGCCTGATAGTTCAAGTGTGATTCATCACTGCAAAAAGCACTTTTCCACTGTTCCAGAGTTAAATGGTGGTGTGTGTTACATTACTCTAGCACAGTGTTTCCCAACTTTTTTTGAGCCACGGCACATATTTTACCGGTACATTAGAAAAATCCCACGGCGCACCACCAAACAAAAATGTCACAAAAAGTATATGTAATGAAATATAATCTTCTAGTTTCAATTTACTCACAATTTACTTACCTTATAGATTCAATTTACTCACAATTTACTTACCCAGTGTGAAACCTGGGCCTGTTTAGTTGAACACGACGCTGATATACATGCAGGAATTGAAGAAAAACACAAAGATCTTCTTCAACAACTCTTGAGTCTCTCTGTTTTTTTAGTTTTTATAGCGGTCATGTCATACACCAGTCATTGAAAAGCCAAGCTCGCATAGGTAGGTTGTGGAAAATGGGAGCAGGGCTGAAATAGCTCTGCTTGCCAGAATGGGGAACTCTTTGGCAGCAGTCTGCCAAAAACTGTTCAAAGGTAGATCAGCAAAGCTCAGCTTTAAACCACGATTTTCTCTCAGTACAGTTATTTCCTCTTGCTCCTGCAAAGTCATGTCCTTTCCAACTGTGGTTGAGCTGTTCCTAACCCAGTCAAGGCAACCAGTGGAAACTGAAGGGAAATAAAATGACATCTTCTGTTCAAGAGTTTTCAAATTCTGGCCTATTGTCTCACACAGTGCAGCAATGTTGATACCTTGCCATTTCTGGGTGTGTGGGAACATGTCAAGGTTGGCACTTTCCACATGTTGTTGCCAGAGCTGCACCTTTGAACGAAATCTATTTATTTTATCTGCACTTGTGAGAGCAGGTTTTCATTTCGGCCTTGCATCCGTGTGTTCAGGTCATTCAAATGTCGAAATATATCCGCCAGATATGCCAGTCTTGCACACCACTCATCACTTGAAAGCAACTTAGCGTCATCACACCTCTCATTTGTCAAAAACACTTTTAGTTCCTTCCGCAGGTCATACACATGGGCTAAAACTTTGCCACGGGACAACCACCGGACTGCTGTATGCAGCAATAGCACTTTATGCTCCGCTCCAATTTCCTCACACAACGATGCAAACATGCAACTTTTTACAGGTCTTGTCTTCACAAAGTTTATCATGCGCACAACATCGTCCAATACAGGAGATAGGTCTGCTGGTAATGTCTTGGCAACGAGTGCCTCACGGTGCAGAAAACAATACGTTGCAATAACATCTGGATGTTGCTCTTTCACTCTGCTTACAAATCCTTTGGTGCGCCCGAACATGGCAGCTGCTCCATCTGTGCAAACACTTATGCAGTTTTCCCACTTAAGTCCTCCTTGTTCAAGGTACTCTGATACAACTTGAAAAATTGTCTCTCCTGTTGTTCTTTCTGGCAGTTCCTTGCAAAACAGGAAGTTTTCTCTGATGGTGTCTCTGTCTACAAAGCGCACATTTGCCAAAAGTTGTACATGTGCACTGATATGTGTAGATTCATCGAGTTGCAATGCAAATTTTCCACTGACGTGCAACTTTTCCAAAACAATCCTTTCAGTGTCTGCAGACATGTCCTCAGTACGTCTGGCAAGTGTATTATTTGAGAGAGGGACTTGGGCTATTTCTTTAAGAGCACCAGGGCCGACCATCTCATTTACAATGATTTTGCAGGCAGGTAGTATTAATGTCTCTGCCACCGTATGTGGCTGTTTTGATTTGGCGATGAGTTCAGCAACTTGGTAGCTAGCTTTAAGAGCTCTCTCATGCGTCTTTGTGGTTTTCCTCACTAAAGCTGCCTGTTTCTCAGTCTGTTCACGAAGTTGAATAAAATAGACTGTGTTCTTGTTTTGAAGTGACGGGTGTTTTGTTTGAAGATGGCGTTTAAGTTTGATAGGAACCATGGCACTGTTGGACAGCTTTTCCCCACATACCAAGCATAACGAAATCGGCTTGGTTGGTTCCCCGGTAAAAATAAATCCAAAGGAAAGATAACAACTTTCATTGTATTGTCTTGAGCTCAACTTTTTTGCTTTCTTCTGACCACTACTCACATTAGGGCCATCATCTGGGTCACAGTTTTCTCCAGGTCCCAGTTCGGATTGTATACTTTTTCTTTTCAGATAATTTATCCATCGCTATCACTGCTGTCACAGCCGACGCATCACTAATTCTATTGTTTGAATGGCAACAGGTAGATACACAAATTAATTAGCCATCTGCTGCCACCTAGTGGAAGAGTATTTAATTATTCTGCCTGTCACTGTGGCATAGATGAACAAAGACAAATTATTTGCAGTAAATAAATAATACTTTTCAGACCAATTAAGTGAAACTAGATAATTTTCCATGGTACACCTGATGATCTCTCACGGCACACTAATGTGCTGCGGCACAGTGGTTGGGAATCACTGCTCTAGCAGATGCTTGGCATAACTCAGATTGTTCTTTGGCTTGTGCACAGAGGCTTGGTCATGAAAACCCATTTCCTAAACCTTCCATTACACAGTTTGTTTGCTAATGTTGCTTGCTTCCAGAGACACTTTAGAATTCTGTTGTGAATAATGGAACCGAGGAGAGGCTTTCTTTCCCCGCTATGGGCTTCAGAACTAGACAGTTCTCTGTGAGCTTGTTTGGTCTACCACTTTGTGGCTGAGCTGTTGTTCCTCATCGATGCTTCCACTTGATAATAATAGCATTTACTGTGGACCTGGGCAGAGGTAAATGTAGTGACCTGTGGCATCCTATGACAGTGCCATGTTTAAAGTCACTGACCACTTCAGCGCAACCCTATTTTTCTCAATGGAGATTGCACGGCTATGTGTTTGACTTGATCACCTGTTAACAAACAGTCCATGTACCTGTGTATCAACAACCCAGTTGTTCAAAGAAATCTGTTTTCTAAAATGCCAAAGTGTACACACTTATTTTGTTTAGAGTTATCAGGTTATCGACCTCTGAGGGACCTGGTTAACAGAGGTGGATTTCTCCACAAATAAACTGATTATATACTGTTAATGGATTTTGTAGTCTGCGCATGTCCATTGCACTCTTGTCAGCTTGTGCATTTAGCTGCTTCGCACACTGTTGCAATAGTCATGGGTAGAAGCATCCACAAAATAAATTTCTAGAGGCAAATGTTCAGGCGATCACGTTATTCCTCTTCCTGGCTGAAATAGTCCGTCTCAATATTTCAGAAATTGCTAATCTTCTGTTGATAAGCTAAACGTACAGTGCTAAACTCAGCAACACATTTTTGAGAGCAGTAGAGTAACATGTTAAAAGTAACACGTTACATACACCGATTACTTTGTTAAAGTAACAAGTAACCTAATGCAATATGTATCTTACTGAAGTAACAGCACCTGCCTTATTATTATTCCAACAGCACTGAGTGTAAGGCAAGATGCACGCCAAGCAGAATAGAGTGTGCTGCCTGTATTCCGGTAACAAATAGCTGTAAAAAATGTCCCTAGCACTGATCCCTGATGGACACCACTTTTATCATCACCTAATTCTGAAAAGGTTCCTTTCCGCATAATCCTTTGTTCCTGACATTTAAGACACTTTTACAGCCACACTGCACTTAATAATAATAATAATAATACATTTTATTTATATAGCGCGTTTCCCATGCTCAAGGCACTTACAGAATATAATAAAGAATGGCAGCGTATACAGTATATAGCATTGTACAAACCAGATAAATGAATAAAGAAGATTAAGACAGTGAATTCTGAAAAAAAAAAACAGACAACATAATTGATGGTCTAGCACACACATACAGGTTACATGAGCATCTTGACAGAGAAGTAAACTGAGAGAAGGGTAATAAAGTCAAGTAGAGCTAAAAGCCTTCCTGAACAGATGAGTTTTGAGTTGTTTTTTAAAAGAATTCATGGAGTCAGCTGACCTGATTAATTTCAGTAGGTCATTCCAGAGTCTGGGCGCTATACAGCTGAAGGCCCTGTCACCCATGGAGTGTAGATTAGTGTGGGGTACAACAAGATTGCCAGAATCAGAGGACCTTAGTGAGCGGACAGCCACATAATGATGGAGTAGGTCACTGATGTAGTTTGGCGCGAGGTTATTTAAGGCTTTGTAGGTTATTAGTAGGATTTTATATTCGATTCTGTAAGACACAGGGAGCCAGTGGAGACGGAGCAGGATGGGTGTGATGTGCTCGCTGCTGCTGGTTTGAGTAAGGACTCTTGCAGCTGAGTTTTGAATAAGCTGGAGCTGTGATATAAGATTAGAAGGGGCACCTGCCAGTAGGGAATTACAATAATCGATGCAGGATGTGATAAAAGCATGGACAAGTTTCTCAGCATTAGAGAAGGAGAGGAAGGAGCGAACACGGGATATGTTACGGAGGTGAAAGTAAGAAAGTTTCTTAATGTGATTTATGAGGGAGGAATCAAGAATGACACCAAGATTTTTTTACAGTAGAGGCAGGTCTGATGAGATCACCGCCAAGATGGACTGGGAAGGAGCTCATTTTATTAAGTTGCATTTTAGTCCCAATTTGCAGGAGTTTAGTTTCATTGCAATTTAATTTTAAAGAGTTCTGCTTCATCCAGGTTTTAACTTCACTAAGGCAGGTTGTGAGCTGAGAAAGCTCTGATGAAGTTCCACTTTTAACATTGAGTATCATCTGCATAAAAATGATAACCCAGTCCATAGCTACGGATTATATGGCCAAGGGGAAGCATGTAAATACAGAAAAGCAAAGGACCGAGGACAGAGCCCTGAGGAACTCCTTGTGTGACTGGCGCTGAGCTGGATCTGCTGTTGCCAAGACTAATAAACTCTTGCCTATCAGTCAGATAGGACTTGAAATTCCAGCTTCTTTCAGTTTGAATACTTACCTCTCATGTGGTATCTATCAGTAGATTTGTGTGTACAATCGCATCATATACACCTTACTGGTTATATGCATTTCTTGGTTCCTCATAGAATTCTAGCATATTAGTGAAATATGATCTCCCCTGTGTGAACCCCTGCTGACTGCTCACTGGCACTCTAGCCCTTGACATTTGATTTTTAATCTTTTTATTAATAATTACTTTGTAGAAGCGAAGCTCTCAATTTACCAGTCGATCTATGTCCCAATACCCTCACCTATGGTCATGACCTTTGGGTAATGAACAAAAGAATGAGATTACAGATACAAGCAGTCTAAATGAGCTTTCTCAGCAGAGTGGTTGAGCTTTTCCTTAGAGACAGATTAAGAAGTACAGAAATACGGGAGTGCTCAGAGTAAAGACATCAATAGGAGCCAATTACGGTGGTATGGATATCTGATATGGATGCCTTCTGGACACCTCCCTTTGTAGGTTTTACAGGCACAATCAGCTGGGAGGAGACCCTGGGGAAAACGCAGGGCTTGATGGGAGGATTATATGTACCAGGTGGCCTAGGAACGCCTTGGGATCCCACAGTTTGAGTTGGCAGTTATGGCTAGGGAAAGGGACATATGGGCTTCACTGCTAAAACTGTTGCCTCCACGACCTGGCTTTGGATAAGCGGTAGAAAAAGTATGAATGAATGAATATTAATAATTGTTTTCACCAGTTTACCACTGATGCACATTAAGATTGCTGGACTGTAGCTTCTTACTTCAGTCCTATACTGTAACTATTTTTGGTACATTCACATATAATGTGAAAAGCACCGCCTACGGTGTTAATGTCAATCTATCTATAATGGATTCAGAAAGTTTTCAGACTCCTTCCCTTTCAGCATACTTTGTAATGTAGATTTAATTTTAAATACATGCACTGTTTTTGCCCGTCAGTCTGCACTCAATAACTTATAATGACAACATGAAAACGTGTTTTCAAAAAGGTTGGCAAATTTATTAAAAACCAATAACTGAAATCTTCCATTCATGCAAGTATTCAGACCCTTAATTCAGTACTTTGTAGAAGCCTGTTTGGCAGCAATTCCACCGTTTGTCTCTCTGTCCACATGACACAGCTCAGCTCCAAATGGACCGATTTTGTTTACAGACAAGTCCGCAATTTGTATCAAATATACAAACTGATCAATGCAATACAGCAAATCAAATGCAACACTAAAAGATACACAAAATAAGAAAATAAGCTAAAGTTTGGTAAAAGCTTGCTGCCTCACTTTCCATTGTCTGTAGTTTCAGTGGGCCATCGTAAAGACATGCTGCTTCCTGTTAATTTATTGGAGTTCCCTTCTGTTGACAGGTGGCAGACACAGCGTGGAGTAGTGACCATTCCCAAGAGCGTCACTCCATCACGGATACTACAGAACATCCAGGTGAGGCCTTGGAATTAAAAAACAAAATTTTTTTTTCCTATTTTTTTCTTGTATTAAGCCCTGTAAAACCATAATAACAGTTAATAATAATTCTTCACATTTATATAATGTTTTTCTCACCACTCAAAGCACTTTTCATAGTGATTGGAGCCACCACTAATGTGTAGCATCCACCCGGATGATGCAACGGCAGCCATTTTTGAGCCAGTACTCTGATTACATGAGTTATTAGGTGGTGAAGTGCTGAGAGAGAGAGAGCCAATTAGAGACAGGGGGACGATTAGGGGGACAGAATGACTATGGTGGGCAGTTTAGCCAGGACATTGGGATACAACCTGATCTGTATGAAGGATACCCATGGATCTTTTATGACCAGAGAGTCAGGACCTTGGTTTTAGGTCTTATCCAAAAGGACAGCGCCATTTTTAGAGCACAGTGTCCCCATCACTGCACCGGGGCTTTGGGTTCCACATTCAATCCACAGGGTAAGCAACACCAACACCTCTTCCAGCAGCAGTCCAGGCTTTTTCCTAGATGGTTTCCCTCCCAAGTACTGGCCGGGTGCGAACACGACAGTCTTCTGAAGTGAATGTGGTATCAATGTGGTTTATGAAATCTCAGTTTCAAGGCTAACTGTGACTGTACTAAAAGGAAAGTTGATATTGTTTAATCATTCAGTCATTAATAATACATACTTACAGTAAGGTCAGCATTGTTCAAGTTTTTGCCACATATACAGAGAACAAAAAATTCTTACTTGTATAAATACTAAGTTGTATCCTTAAGGACCTCAGTGGCTGCAGGTAATTGTTGCAGAAAAACTTCTTAACACACTTGAGTCTTAAAAATAAGGTAAGGCAGAAAAATTAATAATTATTTCAAAGTAGTAGGCATATGAGTAAAAAATGTTGGGAAGAAGAAAAGGGAGGTTTACTAAGGATTGTTGTGTTCACCCATTGATGGCAAAGAGTGAAGCAGAAATGAAGGAGAAAACACAAAAGTTAATTTGGAAGCAAAAGAGCTTAAGGTAGATGAAGTAAAGGCGAAGATGATGGTTGGAGATTCAAGTGCAAGAAATGGATGGTAGAAGTGGATGCATGGCCTTATGGTGTTTGCAGTACAGGTGTTATGAGAAACTTAATCCAGCACATGGATTATCAAAAGCAGGTGCGTAAAATTGTTGTGGTCTTCATGTGGGTGGTCCATCCAAAGGATGCCACCACATAACGGATGGGTGAATTAGTCATCATAGTCAGCAACAACATTTATAGGTACAGTGGAACCTCGGTTCACAAACGTCTCGGAACACATACAAATTGGTTTACGACCAAAAAAGTTCGCCAAACTTTTGCCTCGGTTCACGACCATACACTTGGTATACGAACAAGCCAGTTTCCCTTTCGGTTTGTACATGTTCAGTCTCTCCCTGTGCATGTCCTGTGTATTGAGCGAGCGAGCGAGAGAGAGAGAGAGAGAGAGAGAGACACACACACACACACACACACACACACACATACACACATACATGCACGCACGCACGCACGCACGCGAGAGACAGAGACACACACAGGCACACGAGAGAGAGAGACACACACACACAGGCACGGGAGAGAGACACACACACAGGCGCTCCAGGCTCGCGAAAGAGAGACACACACACAGGCGGGTGAGAGAGACACATGCACACACGAAAGAGAGAGCAAGCAAGGGAGGGCTGGACACATAAGGTAGAGAAGGCTTGATTTTGTTTTCACTTCTGTTTACAGCGATCAGTTCGAAGCGTGCATTGTTGCAATATTACTTTTCTTGGTGGTTTATTAAATTACGGATTTTTCAAATGTTAATTATTTTCCTTGTGCTTAAAACTCATTAAAAAAAAAAAAAAAGTGTTTTTAGCGAGTGGTTCCTAGCACTATAGCGCAAACTATTGCAGTGTTAGTTTTCTCTGTTGTTCAAGGTTTTCTCAGTGTTATTCAATGTTTTTACATTTAGTTTGCTATTACGCTGTGCATTCTATGGTGTAATTAACTATATTTGTGCTTAAAAACTAAAAAAATCTATATTTACATACAGTCCGTACGGTCTGGAATGGATTAATTGTATTTACATACAATCCTATGGGGGAAATTGCTTTGGTTCACGACCAAATCGGTTTATGACCAGAGTTTTGGAACGAATTATGGATGTGAACCGAGGTTCCACTGTATAGGTAATTACTTGAAAAGAAAATCAAAATAAATTTATATAAGAATAACAGTGAATAAACTGTATACAAAAGAAAGATAAATAATGTATACATACATAAGAAAGATATACAGTTAAGAGAATTTGAGTCCTTATTGTATAGTTTGTAAAGTTTCTAAATGACAGTTCTGATAATAAGGTCTGATGGCCAAGGTGGACAAGAAAAAAAAACAGTTAAGCTGAAGAAAAATACAAAATTTAAAGGGGTTCCAGGCCAAAAGATCACTCAGCCCTCACTTGGCAATCTGCCTAATAAAAAGTCTCTTAAGCCTTGATAGGCGTCTGGGAAAGGGAATGCCCTCCTTCCCAGTTGTGAAGCCAATCTATCCCTGCCTTTCTTTAAACATTCCAAAATTGCCCTATTATGTTTAATAATAATTGGAAATAATAATAAATACAACATGTTCAAAACATAATGTAGCACTTCAGAAAACCTAAAATGGAACAAGAAGCTCAAATGAGGGCACAGGGTTTTTTTTTTTTTTTTTTTTTAAGTACACAGTCATCCAGAGGCTGAGTTTTGTGCTTATTTTATTACATTATTAAGGCCTTATGTGCTGGTACAAGGCAGGCACAAGGCAGGAAGAAATCCAGAGCAGGGTGCTAGCCCACCGCAGGACACACACACACACACACACATACCAAGCACAATTTAGGATCGCCAATGCACCTAACCTGCATGTCTTTGGACTGTGGGAGGAAACCCACGCAGACATGGGGAAAGCATGCAAACTCCACACAGGGAGGACCCGAGAAGCGAACCCAGGTCTCCTTACTGTGAGGCGGCAGCGCTACCATTGCACCAACGTGCGGCCCATTATTTGGAAGGTTGCTGGTTCAAATCCTGTTACTGCCAAAAAGCATCCTACTCCGTTGGGCCCTTGAGTGAGGACCTTAACCTGAAACAATGGCTGGCCCTGCACTCTGACCTCCAACGGTAATACGAAAAGACAATTCCCCCTCAGGGAAAAAAACAAACAAAAAAAAAAAAACAGTACATGCTTATGGGAATAAAAACAAATGATAGCTAACGAACAAACTAACTAACGAATCATGAAATAAACTAACTTTACTTGTCCCCGGAGGAAATTTGGATTTTTACAGAAGCCCTTTAAAAAAACAAATATATAAATAGGTAGATAAGTAAGTAAATAATAAATGTACACGCACTGCGATGTGAACGCACACCAAAATGACAATAAAGCAAGAATTAAAAAGAAAGAAACTTCTGACTTGGCTGTCCCAGTCCCTGTGAGGCATTATGCAGATGTATTGCTGTTTGTGTAAAGGATCTTCCATCAAATTTTCTTGACACACTCCTGTTGAATGATTCATTGGCTGCAATTCCTCATTGCTGGTATGTCGCAGAGAGTGGCTGTGTAGCATTATTCCTAATTTTACTCAATTTTGTTTAAACTGTCTACTCCTCTTCAACTTCCGGGAGTCCAGAGTGCATCCCATAACTGAGACTGCCCTTTTAATAAGCTTCTTGATTTGATGGGCCTCTCTTGAAGTGATGTTACCAGCCCAGCACACCATCAGATAATTTTAGAAGATGTGAAGGATGTCACTTTCCACATTAAAGACACGCAGTCTCCTAAGGAAAAACAGCTCACTCTGCACTAGTCCAACTTGTCATTAATGTGGATCCCCAAGTACTTGTACAAGTGGACCACCTCTGCATCCTCTTCCTTAATAGTAACCAGACATAGATGCTCTTTGGTGTAATGAAACTCAATAACCACGTCCTTGGTTGTGCTGATATTAATTTGCAGACAAGAAACAAGGTTCTCCACCTGACTCCTATACTCTGTCTCATCCCCTTTATCAATACACCCCATAACTGTAAAATCTTCTTTCTTTTCAGGAATATTTACACAGGTTGCAGCCTCAACACTATCGTAAATTTAATATTATGGTTGCTGCTTGCATATTTAGCCTTCATACAGATAGATACTTTTTGTCACGGTTGTCTAATTAACAATTACTGACCTAAATGATTTCAGGATTCTCTTCTAGACAACTTAGCTTTTGGTTAACAAGTGTATATTTTTCTTTTTCTCCTAAAATTCAGGTATTTGACTTTACTTTGTTAGACAAGGAGATGAAAACAATGGCAAACATCAACAAAAACTGGCGGTATATAGTGCCCATGAAAACAGTAAGTAGTGTATCTACTTGGATTATAAAGAATAAAGGAACCACTTGACTGTAATCTACTATGTACTTCTCTTTGATCTGTCTCCATCTAGTGGCTGTGTAGCGTTGCCAGCCAAACTGTCTGAAGCAGGGATGTCAAACTCAGATCCTGGAGGGCCACAGTGGCTGCAGGTTTTTGTTCCAGCCACTATCCTAATTCCTGCTGTTAATGGATCAGACTTCTTTCACCTTACCTTTAGAACCCCTCTCTATTTTCTTTTTTACTTAACTAGCTGGTAAATTATAAAGAAGATGCAAAGCTAGTGAACAGATTACCAGATAACTCGGTGGTCTCAGAGCAGTCCTGTGGGGGTCACCAGTTTTGTTCCAATTTATTAATTAGTTGCCAAATCTTGATGTTAATGAAAACATGGTACTTAAATATATGGCTTGTTATCGCTCGCATTGTGCTACATTAGACATTTCCAAAACTGTTGATTGTCTTTTTTATAAGATTGGTATCCGATATTATGCAGACTAGGGCAGATCAATATTTCTATTCAAATCTTTTGTGTTATGGACACATACAGTGGATTCAGAAAGTATTCACCCCCTTCATTTTGTTCACATTTTCACAAAGACACGAGACCCTTTACCATGACACATGGAATTTGGCTCAGGTGAGTTTCACTCTGTTGACCATCGTTGAGATGTTTCTCCACCTTGCTTGGAGTACACCTGTGGTCAATTCAATTGACTGCACCTGCTTAGGAAAGGTGCACAGCTATCTATAGAACAGGGGTCTCCAACACGTCGCTCGCCACCCCTTTCCAAGTAGCTCGCCAAAGGGTTAATGAATCCTACATAAATTTGAAAACTTGATTAGTCAAATTAGGGGTGGTCGATCTTTCCAAAAAATCATATCACGATCCTTTTAACACAAAATCACGATCCACAATCTGAATTACAATCTATCTTTTCAATGTGGCATACACTTAAGAGAATATCCAGCCTCAAACTCCTCAAGTCCACACTCAAGTAACACTTTATTTTAAATGTCAAACAAAGTTGAATACAATTGTTCTCTCGTTTGCTAGCCAAGCGGAGTTAAGGAACACGCCCCGAAACTGATGAATGAGTGAGGATGGTCCCATCCCTCTGCCCGCTGTGTCTCACTCGGATTCGCGCTAATAAATCATTACCGCAAGCGAACTATGATACATAGTGAAATGAGAGAAGTCGCAAATTTAATAAATTTAACCAGAATGTTCAAGCAAATTATAGAAAAAAAAACGATCTATATCTGTTAAGTAGTTCTCTCATGAATAACAGACAGAGAGACATTGGATTTTATCCATCCATCCATCCATCCATCCATCCATCCATCCATCCATCATCCAACCTGCTATATCCTAACTACAGGGTCTGCTGGAGCCAATCCCAGCCAACACAGGGCGCAAGGCAGGAAACAAACCCCGGGCAGGACACCAGCCCACCGCAGGGCACACACACACCAGGGACAATTAGGATTGTCAATGCACCTAACCTGCATGTCTTTGGACTGTGGGAGGAAACCCACGCAGACATGGGGAGAACATGCAAACTCCATGCAGGGAGGACCTGGGAAGCGAACCCAGGTCTCCTTACTGCGAGGCAGCAGCACTACCACTGTGCCACCATGCTACCCTACATTGGATTTTATATATTATATATTAGTAAACCTTTAAAATAATGTGCAGTTAAAGTCTCAACAGCATTCTCAGCATTTCTGGAGCTAAGTAGAACCAGATAACTATAAGAATCTTCACCAAGCAGCTCTGAAAATGTCTGCTTTGTTTGGGTCTACGTACCTCTGTGAGTCGGCCTTTTCTGACATGAATGTCATGAACTCGAAGTTCAGAACAAGACTGACAGACGAACATTTAAAAGACTCCATAAGAGTGAACCTAAGTGGCTACACTCCACCATACACCTCTCTTGTTGACTCCATGCTGTGCCAGTCATCTGACTAACTAAAAAACACATCACACATGTAACTGGACGTGTGAATAAAGTGAAACAGTGACATGGAACAAAATGACAAATGAAGAAGTCATATCTGTGTATTTGTAATTGAATTGTTTTGTTTTGACAGCATTCATTTTTTAGGTCAATAGTGTAAGATGCACTAGAAAAAGCATAAAGACATACAAAATGCACTTGCAGGTGAACAATATATTTTGTGATGTTTTAATGCAAAATGTAAGTTGTGGACACCAATATTTTGTAAATGTTCAGGCAAAACAAGCTTATTCAGTTTGTTTGGGTTGAAATAAGCTATGAGAATAAACGTTAGAAAACAGGAGTAGCTGTCAGCCATTTTCATTTTGTAAAAGTACCGTATTTTTTGCACCATAAGACGCACCTGACCATTAGACTCATCTAGGTTTACAGGAGGAAAACAAGAAAAAAAATATTCTGAACCAAATGGTGCACTAATATGTTTAATAAAATATAGCAGAATAATATTTCAACCATGTAAATTCAACAGCGGTATTAAGAAACATCATCACTGTCATTAACAAATAAGGAGAGACTTTAAGGTTCAAGCACTCTTCTAGTTTTATGGAAACCCCAAGAAGTCCTCATCGCTAGTGTCAGAATTTATGAAGCTCAGTTGCTCACAATCACTTTGCAGGAGCACGTACCTATCATCACGCGGCATAACCTGTCCAAAGCCACCAGGGGACAAAGCACGTTTGGACCAATGCTCCCTGAAGTTATATCACCAGTCTAGTCCCATCTATATTTGTAATGCCACAAAGCCCTTCATCTTGTGTTTTGTTGTGGGTTTCCAGTTTGAAAAATGACAATGCGGTGCAAGCACAGCCCTCAATTCAAAAAATTGCTCTGCATACCTGTTTGTCTCATCTGACAGTAGCTGAAAGGCAGCTTCAGGAAAGAACAGCCTGAAGTAGTCCAGCGGCTGGTAATCTGTCGAGTCCAACAGCAAGCCATACTGTCTTGTGAAGTCCAGTAGCCAGTTTGGCTCCCACGGATCAATGTCTAGGTATTCCTCCCACACGAACCTTGCCATAGGTGCATCGGCTGCACGAATATGCTCAGCTGGGGCGGCATCGGATGGAGTCCCGATCAGCTGATGCCAGTTCCTCACTCTCTTGTTCGATCTCCTGATCACTCTCAACAAAATCAGATTCTGTAAAATCAGAGTCCGACTCAGTGATAATGCGCAAAACATCGTCTGCTGAGTATTTTGTTTTCTGCACTCGCTTCCCTCCCTCGTGAGATGTAGATGCCATCTTGCCTTTGCTTATATTTGTTTACATTTCGCAACTCACGCACACGCAAGGAT
The DNA here is from genome assembly GCF_900747795.2 of Erpetoichthys calabaricus. Classification (NCBI taxonomy): domain Eukaryota; kingdom Metazoa; phylum Chordata; class Cladistia; order Polypteriformes; family Polypteridae; genus Erpetoichthys; species Erpetoichthys calabaricus. Next base: position 13,017,215 of record NC_041403.2, read on the forward strand.
TAGATGCCGAGTCAACGAGTCTAACATTCCTCCAAGCACAGAGGGAATGCCTGTAACGTAACAGTGAGTTTTGTCGCCGTCTACCCCTGGATGTCGACTTTTGTCAGGTAATACACATCATGGTCTGTGACGCAATATTCGCTCCATAAGACGCACAGACATTTCCAACCTTCTTTTGGGGAAAAAAAAGTGCGTCTTATGGTGCGAAAAATACGGTAGCTCTCAGGGAAAAAAATGTTGGAGACCCCTGCTATAGAAGGTCCCACAGTTGAGAAAAACTAAACTATGTGGTTGAAGGAATTGCTTGCAGAGTAGAGAAATGATTGTGCTGAGGCACTGATCTGGAAAAAGCTACAAAAAAATGTCTGCAGCAATGAAGGTTCCCAAGAGCAGCACAGTGTTCTTCATAACTATTAAATGGAAGAAGTTAGGAACAACCACAAATCTTCCTAGAGCCAGCCAGCCACCTGACCAAACTGAACAATTGTGGGAGAAAAGCCATGGTAAGAGAGGTGGCCATGAATCTGATTGTCACTCTATCTAAACTCCAGAGAGATGCGTGGAGGTGCTTCTAGACATTTTTACTATCACTGAAGCACTCCGGGCTGTGAGAAAGAGTGGCCAGGCATCGCAAGAAAGCCCGCTTGGAGTTTCCAAAAAGGCACCTAATGACTGTCAGACTGTGAGACACAAGATTATCTGGTCTGATTAAATTAAGATTATTGTCATTTTTGGATGAAACCAGGCACCATTCATCACCTGTGTAATACCATTCCAGTGGTTAAACATTGTGATGGCAGCCTCAATTACTAGGATACTAGACAGGGTTGTGTGAAAGCTGAATGGTGCAAAGTACAGAGAAATATTTAATGAAAATCTGCTCTAGAGTGCTCTGGATCTTAGACTGGGCTGAAGGTTCACCATCCAACTGAACAATGACCCTAAGCACAAAGCAAAGACAACATAAAAGTGGTTAGGGACAACTATACGAATGTCCTCAATTTTCCCAGCCCAACCCCAGACTTGAACCCAATCTCTAAAGAGAGCCTGAAAATAGCTATTCACTGACAGTGTCCATCCAACCTGATAGAGCTTGAGAGGACCTGTAAAGAATGATGGCAAAAAGATCTCCAAATGCTTGTTGTGTCATACTGTAGACAACTATAGGCCATAATCACTGCCAAAGGTGCTTTAACTAGGTACTGAGTAAAGGGTCTTAATACTTGTGCCAAATCCATTGTGAAGTAATGTTGTAGAACAATAAAATGTGAAAAACCTCCAAGGGGGTGAATAGTTTCATAGGTGCTGTATGTACTTATTTACTAGTGTATTTTTCTTTTCTTGTTCTGTACAGTTATGTTGTTTTCCTTTTTTCTTCATTTTTGAAGGATTATAAAGGAAGGTAGAAATTACATGAAGAAAAATAGAAATAACTGATCTTAATTTTGTTCTAGGTGGATGGAAAGTCAGTCCCAAGGGATGCAGGGCATCCCTACTATCCATTTAGTGATCCCTATTGAAGTCGCCTTGGTGGCCTTCCCTATGCCTCGAGTCCATCAAAAACTGCGCTGATTCCTTCTCATTGCCTTATTTTGCTCAGTGGCTGCATCAGTCATTAAAACGGTTGTTCTTTTTTTGTTTGTGTTTTTTGTGGTATTACATTTTATACCTTTGCTTCATTCGTGTCTGTTTTATGTTTTCATTTTCTTTTTTCCTTTTAAAGTGTACAGAAGCTGAAGGCTGATTATCAACCGAACATTCTTAAACTAATCTTATAAAATCATGTTATGGTTGTGGTCCTGTGCTCTACTGTTTGTGCCCAAGTTCACTAAAGAAAAAATAGGTCTTAAACTGTAATTGCAGTGTAAACATTTAAACATTATTTTTTTAACTTATGTAACCTCTAAGGAACACTTAAGAAATTATATCACAGAGCTTACCTTTTTGATCATCTCCGTTCTTTGGAACTTTTTTCCCCCTACATGTTAGGTTAATTGGAAATTGGAAATTTCCTCAGTTCTGAGGTGCCATCCCATCCAAGAATACCTACTGCCAGATGCTGCTAGCATAGTGTTTGTTCCTCAACACCCCTGTATTGAATTAAATGGATTTGAGTTTTATGTTTTGACATTTTACCCAAAACTCATCTAGAGTAGTGATGAGCAAACCCTGCTGAATTTGCTTCACCTCGAGTTTGACAGAAATGTTGGTGAATATTGGCAAACTCCCCAAAATGCATTGAAGTCAGTTGGAAAGGAGAAAGTGAACTAGTTTTGAGTGTACTATAATGGTGCAATTGTCATTTACGTGTCCTTGAGGGCTTGGGAAATGCCTGCCAACTGTTTTGGACTGATTATTGTGGCCATATATGCGATCTGATCTGTGAGGCAGCAGTGCTAACCACTTCACCACCGTGTCTCCCTGCGATAAAATTATACAGTAATCCCTCCTCCGTCGCGGGGGTTGCGTTCCAGAGCCACCCGCGAAATAAGAAAATCCGTGAAGTAGAAACCATATGTTTATATGGTTATTTTTATATTGTCATGCTTGGGTCACAGATTTGCGCAGAAACACAGGAGGTTGTAGAGAGACAGGAACGTTATTCAAACACTGCAAACAAACATTTGTCTCTTTTTCAAAAGTTTAAACTGTGCTCCATGACAAGACAGAGATGACAGTTCCGTCTCACAATTAAAAGAATGCAAACATATCTTCCTCTTCAAAGGAGTGCGTGTCAGGAGCAGATAATGTCACAGAGATAGAGAAAAGCAAACAAATCAATAGGGCTGTTTGGCTTTTAAGTATGCGAAGCACCGCAGCACAAAGCTGTTGAAGGCGGCAGCTCACACCCCCTCTGTCAGGAGCAGAGATAGAGAGAGACAGAGTTTGTTTTTCAATCAAAAATCAATACGTGCCCTTCGAGCTTTTAAGTATGCGAAGCACCGTGCAGCATGTCGTTTCAGGAAGCAGCTGCACAAAAGATAGCAACGTGAAGGTAATCTTTCAGCACTTTTAGACGAGCGTCCGTATCGTCTAGGTGTGCGAACAGCCCCCCTGCTCAATCCCCCTACGTCAGGATCAGAGAAAGTCAGCGCAAGAGAGAGAGAGAGAAAAGTAAGCTGGGTAGCTTCTCAGCCATCTGCCAATAGCATCCCTTGTATGAAATCAACTGGGCAAACTAACTGAGGAAGCATGTACCAGAAATTAAAAGACCCATTGTCCGCAGAAATCCGCGAACCAGCAAAAAATCTGCGATATATATTTAAATATGCTTACATATAAAATCCGCGATGGAGTGAAGCCGCGAAAGGCGAAGCGCGATATAGCGAGGGATTACTGTACTCCAAGTCCACAAAACTCCGATTTCTTCATCTGTCCCCATGTCTCCCGATCTCCTGTCACTATGACTAATACCCACAGAGCCAGTGATGCAAGAAATCACCATCGTATACTCACTGGGCTGTTCTTGTCATTACTCAATCTGTGCTTGCATAGCGCGGAGCATAACACACTTAATCCAACAGTGAAGACATGACCTACAATGAATCTCTTCAGAATAACAAAGTGTTTTTATAATATTCTCATAATGGTCAGCTAATATACCCCTTTATCAGAAAATACTACAAATACAAATCCAGCTGGAGTAGTAATCAGATATGTGTGTATGCAGCATAAATTATTCACACGGTGACAAAACAGATTGGGCAGCGTCTTAAAGTAAGAGGTTAAGTACACTTGAGAGTATGCATACACAAATATTCTGAGCATGCACAATGGAAATTGGGCAGGTAGTGCAGATCAGGTAGTGACATTACCATTCAACATGGCTGCTACACCTCTGCAGTTTCATGCTGGCCTTGCAGAACATCAAGGGGCATGGGGAAAAAAAATGTTCATTTTAACTGGCCACATAACGAATTGTCAGGGAAAAATTTGCCAAACAAGGTCACCAGAAAAACTAATCAATTCTCTGTGAGCAACACTTTGGCGAAATTCACCGATGAATACTAGTCTGGAGACACCTCTAACTCTAGCTTTACAGCATAGCCCAAGGAGCTTTGTTAATCCCTTTTTTAGTTGGTTCATCAAGCGGTCCAGGCTTACCAGTTAACTGAGCTGCCAGCTTTAAAAAACTTTGATGTTTTATTATTTCTTCCTTCAAAGTGCCAATCTACAAATTTCCTATACATTCCTTTTACTTTATCCAGGAATTTTGGAAAGATTTCAGTTTTATTCATAGATGTCAATTTGTTTATTCCTCATGTGGTTTGTTTAGATCACCTCAATCCCATGCTGTGGAAGTGGTGCAGGTTTTTCTTTTCTTTCATGTTAATTGGACTGTCTTAATTAAATCAATCATTATTTGTCATTTTCAGACTAAAAAATAAATTTATTTTGTCTTCAAGAGATTTTTCTCATATTAAGCTAAGGCTTCCCTAGCATCTTCTCACTATAGGGACTATTATTTCATTCTGATTTCTTTATAAAATTGTATAATTAATTAATTTGAATTATTAATGTATTATTTGCCACTTTGTCTCAACATCGTTGTAGCTGCATTGGTATGATTGGTTTCCAAAATTCTGCAGCTTTACATACTGATTCAGGCAATAGTGTCAAATAACAGTTAAATAATTCCACAATCCAAGTATCTTCGTTTTAGATGTTTTTGTAAAATTCAAAGCAAAAACAGTTCACACAAAAATAAAGAGAAAAACTGATATTACGGAAAAGGACAAGTTCTTGCATAAGGAAAGTTATGTTTAAGGCTTACAGGACATATCTTGTTTATTTTTTTCTCTGTCTTTGTTTATAAAGTGGTCAGAAAACTGTATGTTGTTCTGTTGATCTGTTTGTAAGCTAATCTAAGAGTTCATGCTTCTAGCAGAGACACTATTTCCTAACTGGATAAATTCGTCAGTCATTTTCTAACCCACTTAGTCTTGAACAGGATCACAGGGGTCTGCTAGAGCCAATCCTAGCTAGCATAAGGGTGCAAGGCAGGAACAAACCTTGAACAATGCGCCAGCCCAACAGCCCAACACAGGGCAAACATACACCCCAATCACACACTAGTGGCGGAGTGGTGGCTCTGAGGCTAGGGATCTGCACTGGCAATCGGAAGGTTGCCGGTTCGAATCCCATAAATGCCCAAAGGGACTCTGCTCTGTTGGGCCCTTAAGCAAGGCCCTTAACCTGCAACTGCTGAGCGCTTTGAGTAGTGAGAAAAGCGCTATATAAATGCAAAGAATTATTATTAATTATTAAGAATTATAGTGCCAATATGGGATTGCAATACACCTACCCTGCATGTCTTTGGACTATCGCAGGAAGCCGGAGCATCCAAAGAAATGCCACGCAGACATGGGAAGAACATTTAAGCTCCATGCAGGGAGGACCCAGGACGCAAACCCTGGTCTCCTTACTGTGAGGCAGCAGCGCTACCACTGTGCCACCCTTTGGCTAAATTAACATGAAATTATTACAGAAATAGCCGAGAAAGTTCTATTACATGTTAGCTTAGTGGGGTTAAAAGATTAGACCATTGACTAAGTGAAACTGATATTCAGTTCAAATTACACGAAACCTGTTGTGAACATTAATGTGTTAACATTAACTTTCTAAGTTTGACACTTACAGTTGTCTAGACAGTGTCGTGGTGAAAAATTGTCACCAGAAGGCCTTTTCCCTGAAATGAAGCTATTAGGAGTCTCGGGATAGGCAAACAGAATCTACAGTTTTATTGCAATAAAATAACCATCATAATAACACGGACTCAACCCAATACGGCCAAATTGAGCTGAGCTCCGAACAGTTCAGGACTCCAAGCTTATATAGTCATTTCTTATCATTTCGACCTCGCTCAGATTAGCTAATTTGCTGTTTTCTCTGACTCCCCTCTGCACCTGCCTGGTTGATACCTCGAGTTCCCATGGGAACCATTATTATCTCCTGACTTCCCTGCAGCTGCCCACCCCCCCGGTATTTCTACTGTCTATTGTTAATTTTATTTTCTGTTTTGCTCATTTCTATTGGTTCTCGGCCGGGCAGAAGTTCCTTCTTCCATGTTTGTGCTTTTTCTTATCACTTCCCCTTCCTTGGCTCGCATGCTAGTTTATACTTGGCATCTTAAAGCTAAGCTTCAATTAAAAAGAAATATGGCATGTGCTTTTATTTAATCATTGTTTGGCAGACCTGACCTGCACGAAGGCTAATGCTTATATATCTTTCTATATTTATTTATGTTCATGAATACACTAATTTTAGTTTTCATACATGACATCCTCTTGACCTTGTATCAATGCCTTTGCTGTTTCTGCTGATTCACTATTCCAGCTGGCTTCTCACGTGCCTACCAGGACCATTTTTCTATATTATGTAATTGGTATCACTCAACAGGTGTACATGTTCCCCCTTCTTCTGTCCTCGATAGTTTCTGTGCGTCACTCTCTTTCTATTCTGTCCTTCCTTTCCTAAATTGGTAATTCTGCTTCAAGCTTAAAAATAATGCAATATGGCTAATGTTTTTTATTTAACTATTTCCTTGACATATCTCATTTGCTTGACATTCTAATTTATGCTTAATCTAATGTTTTAGAAGCTGTTAATTACTTTTATGTCTATTTATGCTAATACTGCTAATACATAAATTTTTATCTTCCATAACAGTAGGTCGGGTGGGCATTTACCGGAAGTCACATTGTCTAACTGTGATAGTACTTAAACCCCGACATCCCATTTGGTATGTCCTGGAGGTTGTCTGAATTTCTAAAAACAAAGATTTTGTTTGCATTTTGCATCACATTTGAATTTCTCTATTTTACAACTTCATGCTCCTTTGACTTACGAATTTTGGTTCTTGTTTTGGCTGTGGCATCTCTTTTGGACTTGACCCTGTTTTCCTGACTACATCCTTTTCCCAGTCTTTTCCAATTTCTTACACTTTCAGTGTGGAAGGCAAATAAGAAATCATCTGAAGAAAATTTGGAGTGCCAACTGGGCCACTCCAGTTACTGAAAGTGTCCAAAAAAACTGAACAAAAGCGGGCAGGTAGTGGCAGAACAGACAATAGGTATAACGACTGTCTCTTTAGCTTCAATGGCTTCTCAAAATAATCCACTCTCTTGAGTGGGTCTGTGTCTTGGAGTTTATTTATATGAGATGTAGTTCCACCAACTGAGACACCATTTTCTAGGAGGTGTGGCGTAATTGAGTGGGGAAGTGACTGGGGTGCCCTCTGTGGGCGACTTCTATGAGCTAAGGAGGAGAAAAGAGATGATATGGTTAGTTGTGTCAGCGAGTTATTGCATATTCAGCGCCTCGAAGGTGATCCTCGGACGACGATCTGTGACAACAGCCCTGCTGGCAGTACATTTTGTCAATACAAAAATGCACAACATGTTTGATTTACTTTTTAAAGGAATTAAGCAAACATGAATAAGCTTCACTAACTTTTATTTTTAAACTTTAGATGCTTAATTTCAATTATCTGCCAGTGACCACAGAAGCAGAACAACAATAAAGTGTCTGCTCCTGTCATTTGCACTCATGTTAACCAACACTATTTGAAACAAATGACTAACTACTTCTAACTGAACTCCTCGTGTATTTGAGTGGCTTTTTTATTTTAATGGTGCAGTCAGAAAGTTAATTGAATATAAATTTATATTTTTCCAAAGATTTCAATAAATGAAGGTCAGTTTTAATTTTTTCCTATGTTTTATAGACCTTGAACTCTAAATTATTTCCAAATAATGACGACTAAAAAGGAGGACACAGGCACAAAATGCTACTGTGATTATTTAAATAATGTTTTCATCTGTGAAATCATTAGCGGGTAACTCCTTAAATAACGACATTTCAAAACATGGTGCCTTCAGAAAGTGTTCTGACCCCTTCAGCTTCTGCATACTTTCCTGTGTTGTAGATTTAATTTGAAATCGATAAATTTGCCTGTTTTGCTCATCATTCTTCATTCAATAACCCAGAATGACAAACTGAAAAACATGCTCTCAGAAAAGTTTGCAAATTTGTTCAGAATCAAAAGGTAAAATCTGTTATTCATATCAATATTAAGAGCCTTGTGGCACTCCACATTGAGCTCAGGTGCATCCTGTTTGTTTTAATTCTCCTTGAAATGCTTCTAGAAATGATGACAGCACATCATTTTAAAAAGGCACACGTGGACATGTGAAGGTCCCCCAATTCACACTACAGGTCAGAACAAAAACCAGGCCATGAAATCCGAGGTACTGTCTGTAGACCCCCACGTTCAAATGGAGGTGAGTCATAGAGGATCAAACCATTCTAAAGCTTTGAGAGTTCCCAGGAACACCATGGCCTCAGAAATTGTGAACTGAAAGAAGTTTCGAACCACCAGGACTTTTCCTAGAGTTGGCCACCCCAAACAGGGTAAACTGGTGAGAGGGTACTTGTTTAGAAAAGTGACTAAAAACCCAAACAGAGCTTTAGAAGTCCCCTGCTGAGATGGTAACCTGTCGGTAGGACAAACATCTCAGCAGCACTCCATCAATCAGGCATTTATAGTAGAGTGGCCTGCCCACTCAGAAATTGCCAAATGACATTTAAAGGATGCTGAGGGAATGAGTCAAAAACTGAACTCTTTGGGCAGAACTCCAAGCACTATGTCTGGTGATGAATCGGCACTGCTGATCACTTGCCTAGTACCATCTCTACAGTAAAGCTCTGGGCGGCAGCATTGTGCTATGGGGGGTGCAGGGACAGGAAAAATAATGAGCATTAAGAGAGGAATGAATGAAGCCAAATGCAGAAATGTCCTTGAAGAAAACCTGTTCTGCAGTGCAAATGACCTCCACGTAGGGTGATGGTCCACCTTTCAGCATAACCGTGAATCAAAGCATACAGCCAAAACAACAGTGGAGGTGCTTCAAGTCTCTGAGTATCTTTGAGTGGCCCAAATGTAAACCCCATAAGACACATATGGAGAGACCTGAAGATGGCAGTTTACAGATGCTAACCGTCCAATCTAAGCGAGCGTGAGAGAATCTGTTAGGATGAATGAAATATACTACCAAAATCCGGGTATGCAAAGCTTATAGAGACTTACCCTACTAAGATTTGATGCTGGAAATGTTGCCAAAGGGGCATTAACAAAGTACTGCATTAAGGGTCTGGTAACTTATATGAGATTTCCATTTTTTGTTTTTAATAAATTTGCAAAGCTTTCTGTAAACATATTTTCACTTTGTCACTATGAGTTACTGACTGATGAACAGGATGCACCTGAGCACAATGTGGAGCACCACAGCAATGTATCTGAATACTTACAGGAAGGAGAGATTTCAGTTTTTGATTCTGAATAATTTTGCAAACTTTTCTGAAGCATATTTTCAGTTTGTCATTATGGGTTGTTGTGTGAACAATGATGAGCAAAAATGTCACATTTATCCATTTCAAATTCAATCTACAGTGCAAGAAAGTGTGCAGAAAGTGAAGATGTCTGTATACATTCTTAAACCACTGTATTTGGCAAATTGTTCTCCCCACAGCTTTCAGGACCCTCCATTTTGAAAAATATTGCCAATTTCTCCAGGAGCTCCAATCATCAAAATATTAAATGGAAATTAGCAAGACTATACCTGACTCCTAAAAGGACTCCTAGAAGAAGAAGTGGCCACTCTCAGATACCATCTTCTTTCATTATCATACTAGGGCTTAGTAAACCTTCCTTCAAATATTTTGAGGAGGCCCTTCTTTTGCTGTTTTTTGGTCTAAAGTTGCTGTATTTGTCTACTGTCCTTTATATGGATATATTGTGCCTCTATTAACTCAGATATTGTGTTACTAGACTTTACAAACCTCAGCTATTTGCAATAAAAGCCATCTTCCCTTGGAACAATCTGCCAAATCATTTCTGTCACCCTGTTGGAAATTACCAGACTCTCCTCCTCTTAATTCTTGGAAGACATATTTTCTTAGACTGATCCAATGAGAGTACCTAGCACAGAGAATTAATGGGGCATCTGGGACCAGTGTTGCCAGATTGCATGAACTGATAGTCATAGTCCAGCACCAAATATCTGGTCATCCATGTTGATAGGTGAACCCTGTGTTCCAAATGATGTGGAGACTCCTGGCCCTGCAATGCCTCTTCTGTTCTTCTTAAGCAGATCAGGCATCTTGATCCTCACACCTTAAAATGCAGGTTGAGGGTGAAGGTAGGAGGGTATCAGAAGAGTTTTTATTTTTCCTTTATATACAGTTTCTAATATTGTTTAATTTGAATAAATATTATTGTATAGCATTATTTGATTGGTTCGCAATAAACACTTGATAACAAAAACATAAATTAATCATTTTTATAAACATCATCGGTTGTGAATTGCTTTGGTTAAAAAAACTAATTAATAGGGCTTTATATTATATAGTGGCTTTTATAGTAAAAAGGTACTGAAAGCTCTACAGTTTAGTTAAACTCATCGTTCAGCCAATATCTCAAAACATGAAAGTGACCCCATTTGTAAACATTTTTATCTATGGTATATTAATGCATAATACTGAAAGGATGGCTGTGCAGTGCACTCAGTGGCATAATTAGACTTTATTAGGAATAGGAACAATCTAAATAAAAAATGTAATTCCCCCATATGATATTTAGTTAATTGCAATTAAAAAATTACCACCATCAATGAGACACCTCTAGAATATCAGCTACCAACACCACCACCTTCTTCCAATGTCCAGTTCAAAAACACACCATCTCTACTACATCAACAACTCCCACCCACCACTTTAACTGGTGTGACCAGTGAGGAGTCCACCTCTGGGCATTGGTATGAGCTGTCTGTAACTGATAACCAAGTGAGGAGACAACTAAGGAGGCTGAACAAAGAAAAGCCACAGGACCAGATGAAGTCAGTCCTAAAGGTCTTAATAATATTTTATTTATGTAGCACCTTTCCCATGCTCAAGGTGCTTCACATAAGTTCAGAAAGAGCGACAGGACATATATAATATTGGATGCAAATAATATCCACATTAAATACACGTAAATACAGGATATACAAAATATTAAAATAAAATTAAACTCAATAAACCAGAATAAAATATCAAAACACCACAGGAAAACCCTGAACAAATAACAATTTATGATACAGGCCTGTATGGACCAACATTGTACCCTGTCACGTGTTTAATTTGTCATTGACGATCCAGAGAGTGTTTTGGAAAACATCCTGCAATTTTCCATTTTCAATGAAGACAAGTGGCTGTTCACCTAAAGATGTCACAAATCATGAAGACCTTGGACAGACTGATCCTGGACTATATGAGTCCTCTTCTGAAAAACCCACTTAGATCCCTTGTATTTATCTATCTACTCAACAAGGCTCATTCTCACCTGGGCAGAGCTGGCAGCAATGTGATGTTGATGTTTTTTTTTTATTTCTCCAGTGCCTTCAAAACCATCCAGCCATCCTTGGTAAGGGGTAAACCAAAGGGTATATAAGTGGATAGGCCAGTGGAGTCCTGGATGTCCTTTCCAAACTACATGTCCCATGGAACCTTGCAGAAGTCCAAACTGGGACCATACCAGAGTAGCACTGCCACCTTTCTGTTTGCAGGATAAACTGTCCCCAAAAATCAATTTTTCTCAATCCATCCATCATATGACTGCCCTGAGTGGGATAGGAACCCACAGTTGGGTGGCACCTCCATGTATGCAATCCATCTATTATGGCTCCCTGGCTTGGTAAGGTATTGTACCTCATCCCAGACATGATGCCTGTCCATCCATTACAGAATCTACAAGGTGTATTGTCGTTGGTATAAAGGAGCATTAACGCATTTTTGCTAAATGATTTGCTGGTTGAAAGTACTCAGTATTAGTGTCAGAAACAGGATGTGCAGCTTTAATCAAAAAATAACTCATTTTTTTCTTCATTCTCTCGTTTGCAGCTACTTCCAGTGAGTCAAAAGTCTGTACCGATACTAAGCCTCCCCTTTTATTAGCTCATTGATTTGGTGAAGCTCTGTTGAAGTAATGTTATTGGCCCAACACTCTACAGTGTAGAAAGTCACACTGACCATCACAGAGGTGTAAAATATGTGAAGGATATCACTACCCACGTTACAGGAATATAAGAAAATCAACTCTGCTCTTCCTTTTCTTATATAGTTCCTCTGTGTTATGAGACCAATCCAACCTGTCATTGATGTCCCAAAAACTTACATCAGTCCACCACCTCAACCTTCATTGACTGAATAGTAACTGGGAATAGAGGCTCTTTGGTGTGGCGAAAGTCAATAAGCAGTTCCTTGGTTTTGCAGATATTAAGTTGCAGACAATGCTTTCTGTGCCAAGGAACAAAGTACCCCACCTGACTACTCTCCATTGTCTCATCCCCCTTATCAACACACCACATAAAAGTTAGAACCATCAGAGAATTTCTGCAAGTGACCTGACCTGGTGTTATATTTATAGCCTGAGGTGTACAGAATCACGAGAAAAGGAGACAAAACAGTTCCTTGTGATACTCCAGTGTTGCTCACATCCATAATGGAGTGACATTCCTTGACTCTTACAAACTGTGATCTGGCCAACCAGTCCATTATCCAGGACACCATAGGCCCATCCACATTCATATATGATACTGTCACTATACACAGTGAAAATATGGAATATTTACTATTTAATGCACTGGAGTTCTGCCCCTAAGAATTTCAAAACATACTGAATAATTACATGTGACAAATAAATAACATCTGCATTTGATTTGACATTAGGTTCCTAATGTGGGTGTGATTTCCTCATTTAAATTCGCCTTTTATAAGTGAGTGTACCTGTTTCTGTTTCCCGCGATGTGATAGAGCCCCGTCCAGAGACGGTTCCCTTGTTGGGTTGAATGGCCTTCAGGCGATCCTCAGTAATAATAAAATAAATAGAAAACGGATAAATGTCCACTTTTGCGTTAAACATTTAATTTATATATATTAATAATCTGATCTGATTAATCTGAATTAAAAGTTTACGTAGTAGGAGTTAGCGGCTCTTTTAAGACCTCCGAAAAAGTCAGAAATATGTCGGTTGAACGGAACACGACACGCACATACGGATGTGTGAGGCTAAAGTGAAAGGCAGCGAGCCGAACAAAATGCCGCGAGATCTCCGTACTGCCCGACTGACTACTTACACTCAGTCCTGAAACTCCCGCCTGGGCCTTTAAATATTCTCCCGCCTTTTCTGTCAGGCGCTCTCTGCGTGGGTGAAAGGTTAACGGAAGTGAAGACTGACTTCTGTATTTAAAGGCGCCAAGGAAAACTGCGGGAGGCAGAACTGCCATCTTTTGGGGGTGTCTGACGAGCTGGGTGATTCTGTTTTAATTTCTCTCCTTTTTAAAATAAAAAAAAGTTTCAAAATAGTCACCTTTACACTACTTCAGTGAAAATGCCGGAAGAATCATCTACTGTAGCCTCTGCCACTAATACAGCCACTGATGCACCGTCGTCCTCAACCTCATCTGAGCAGCCCGAAAGGTGGGTGCCCGTCAGTGGGTGCGATTTGAAGCTGGCTTGTGGGTACCTGTCTGTGCGGTTGGCAGCAGCGGAGTAAGGGGAGTTATCGGAGTGGGGATGTCCGATCTACGGCGCTCGAACTGTGTTTTGAATGTAGGCGAAAACATGGAAGCACGCGTGGGTTTTTTTTTTTTTTTTTTAAGGAGTGTGTAATAGTGTTGCATTGTGTTGCGGTCCCTTTCCGTCTCGAGTCACGAATCTCGCCGCCGTCATTTTGGGTCGGAAGCTTCATTTCGAGGGGGGCACGAACTTCTCCGAGTTTTTAGCTACAACTATTTGTAATGGTTCATAAGGTGTTTATAGTGAAAGAGAAACTGTTGTGGAGCTTTTATTTTATTTTATTTTCCAGCTATGATGAGTCTCCCTTACACGGATTTGCCAATGAGAAGAGCACACGTGTGCTGGAGGCGAGCTGGAATAGCGCGCGCCGTGGGGCTGCAGCCAAACAAAAGGGCACGTGGCGCGCGAGGTATTCTGCCGATGAACTTCAGGAGAGCGAGAACGTCATTTCACTTAATTTTAAAAAATTACGTTTCTAATAGGAAGTATCCCTCGATATCAAATCGATAAGTTTAGTGCCTGCCCATAATCCACTGATCGATTTGATTATTGTTGCAATTTCCTTTAAGGCAAATGCCCTTTTTATTAAGTATGCAAACCTACACAGTATTCTTTAAAACGTATCTTTCATCTGTTAAGTGGATTTTTTTTTCCTGCCATTCGCTGTGTATTGCTTTGTGCGCAATGTAGTCTTGATGCTATCTCTAGTTATTTACTGGTGTAAGTATGGCTCTCAGATTTACACTGTTAAGTACATGATTACACCTTTTGTCATGATTCGACTTTATGTACACACTAAAAGATGGAGTTGCACGCCGGCCTAGTAAGGTTCCTACTTTACTCAAGTATAAGCACATTGACAGCACTGGACGCAGTGTTTGGTTTTTTATTGGTTATTTCCCCCCTTCCCTATGGTTGGCTAGTTGTAAACGTACGCGAAACCGTTATTTATCCCAAGTTCATTTATCGTATCGAGGTATCTTATTTCACCGCTCAGTATTTAATTTAGCAGAGGCTGCGGTATCAACCCCTGGTCTGTCACCTAATTGTAGGCTAGCGTTTTGGCCTTGTTGTTCAAGACCGGGCTGTTGTAATTTATGTACTTGAAATTGTCAAACTGATTAGTGTAATCAAAATTTTTACTGTAAAATTTAAACCTACAGCTAAAGTATTTTAATACTGAAGTACACATGGCACTGTTTATCCTGGGGATGGGGGATTTTTCCACAGAAACTGGGTACATAACATAACTAACCATCCATCCATTTTCCAACCCTCTCTCACTCTGAATGTAAAAAAGACCAAAGAAATGATATTTGATTTTAAGAGACAGAAATCTGTATGTTCACCTATTGTAGTTCTGGGAGAGGAGGTCGAAATAGTGAATGAAATATAAATACTTAGGAACTTACCTAGATAACAATCTTAACTGGAATACAAATACAAAAAAAATATTTTCTAAATGCAACCAGCGCTTATTTCTCCTCCATAAACTCAAACTATTTAAAGTAGACAAGGACCTCATGTTGTCCTTCTATCGTAGTATGATCCAGTCTGTGATCACTTTCAGTTTCATTGCCTGGTTTAATAGTCTGACAAACCAAAACTCAAAAAAGCTCCAGCAGATTACAAAGTATGCAGCTAAAGTTATTAGTTATTGACTAGTGTGTGTCAGAGGGAAATGCTAAAGAAACTGGAAATCATCTCAACTGATGACAGACATCCATTACATGTAGAGCTAAACTTCAGTAAATCGGGGAGGATAGTTGCTTTGAAAACCAACACAAATCGCTCCAGAAACTCCTTTCTTTCTAGTGCCATACGACTTTTCAATAAGAAATATCTGAGATAATGTTTAAGGTTTTGATATATATCCTTTTTTGGTATAAATGTTTTATTTAACTGCCTTACCTTAACCTTTCTTATTTCTATTTGTCTTTTATTTCATTCTGTCTGTTACCTGTTATTAGATGCAACTGAGAAGGCAAATTTCATGTTTTCCTGTGTAAACATGACTAAATAAAGAAACCTAAACCCACTGAATCCAAACACAGGGTCATGGGGGGACTGCTGGAGCCAATCTCAACCAACACAGGGCACAAGGCAGGAACCAATCCCAGGCAGGGTGCCAACCCACCGCAGATAACATAACTAACCCACACAAATATCTCCAAGTTCTAACTTGGTTAAAGATAAAAGCACAGTCCTAGTAAGGCACTATAAAGATATCTTCCAGTAATTATAGAGGAGTCCCAGTTGTTTCTTCACACACTTCTGCAGAGTTAAGTCATTGGCTAAAAATACTCAATGTTAGAAAAGGAACTATTGAGTTGATTTAGTGAGCATTTGTTCAGTTATAAAAATGGATCTGATTGAAACTACTGAAAGCCTGTCCACTACAGACACAATTTGCTTATATGCCTGTGGTGGTTTGCTTTAATTTTTTTGTGTGTGGGTGAAGCTTTAATATTTGTAAAGTTCCCAGAAAACTGACTTGTAAATAAGGTTTGCCAAAGGCCCACTTCCAAACCCCAACGTTGCTAGGGGAAAAAAAAATACAAAAATAGCTGTGCAGAAACTTCCACTTTATGCAGCAACTAAGCAACGGTGTTGTATATATCGCTCACCCCATACAAGAATTTCAGGTGTTAAACTGGTAATGTTTAACCTTTGCCATTTTACCCTTCCACTGCATACCAACTAGCTCATTTTAAGTTCAGCCATATTAGCTAAGTTTTAGAAGGGAATTATGCAGTCTCCTATGCCCGCAATTTCAAGAAGTACAAATTGGAGAGCACAAGGCAAATGTGCAAAATGAATGACAATTGCAATAATGCTGGGGGAAAACAAATTACTTCAATGTTTTGTTGTCACTAGTTTACCCATTTGAAAAAGTAAACTTTGAACCTCTTACACAAAGCCCAGACAAGTGGCAAGCATTCTGACCAATTTAATGATGGTAAAATGTATAAACTTAAAGTACATGTCAGCTTAAGGTAACAGAGCAATCGTTCCAACCTTTTTCTCACACACACACACACCCTATTTGCACTTTTTCTAGGGTAATGAAGTAGTATTACAGTGCTTCATTACATACTGAAGACTCACAAGGTTTTTGTACAAATAGATGATTCTGTTACTTTTTGTGATTGTGTAACCTTTTTTCTTTCTAACTTCTCTTGCAGTGCCAATGTGGATGTTTTTGAGAATGCCAAAAAACTGTTGGGAACTGGAAATAAGCATATGGTGATGGGTAACATTCCTGCAGCAGTATCTGTTTTCCAGGAAGCCTGTGGAATGTTGTAAGTAACTGAAGAAGGCCTGTGTTTGGTTTGGTTGATGTCTTATATATTGCATTTGTCCCTACAACATTGCAGAATGGAATTCACTTTTCAATATTTTTTTTTTTTTTTTTTTTTTTTTTAAACCAGAGTGCTGCCTTTTTGTAACAAATCCTGAGAACAGACTGAATGACAGATTGATAGTTAAGATTCAGACGAAAATTTAGTTTCAATATGAACTGTTTATGATTAGCTTATTTCCTGTTCTTGATGCAGTATATTGGTCCTGAAAACTAGATCAAAAAGAAAAACCTAAGTTTAAGTTGCAGCTGTCTGTGTTGATATTAATGACCAATTTTGTTGTGTCCAAACTACTGACCGCTTTTCTATATGGATACAAGCTTGTGCAGTGATAGATGGTATCGGGCTAATCACTGTTTTTCTAGGGTGCTTTAATTCCAATATTAGAGTAGGCATTTTTCAAATCATGTGAAGTCAAATGCAGTTCTCTTGAGTAGAACATGCACAGCACTGATTCTCAATATAAATAATTGGAGCACTTGTTCTGTAATGAAACCCCAGGGAAGTTTTTTTTGCACTTGATTTTTGCTCACTTTAATTGCAATCATTTGAGTGACTTTTTTTTTTTTTTTTCTTTAGTCAAAATTGTAAAAGAGGAGTGTATATCTAAACATTGTTTCTGTTCTATTTAAGGGCAAAGAAATATGGTGACACTGCAGATGAATGTGCTGAGGCGTTCTTCCTTTGTGGAAAGGCACTCTTGGATCTGGCAAGGTGAGGATTTATATTTTATAGAGAAGTTGAATTAGTGCGAATAAGGCAAAGTTTGTAGATGTAAAGATTTATGAATTTTCTCCAATGCTTCCAGAATGGAGAACGGAGTCCTTGGAAATGCACTTCAGGGTGTACCAGAAGAAGAAGATGGCGTGGAAGATGAAACGGAAAAAGATGGAAAATTTGAAAGTACAGAAAACCTGGATGGTGAGTAGTTTGTTCAGAATGCATGCATGCATGCTTCATCTGATGCTTATTTTCCAACTCTTAGCTGGCAGAGTGCTTAATCTGAAGTCTAGATAGCATGACCTTTTAAGGCTTTGGTTGCTTCTTTGCAACCCTTCCACTTCTCTCCATTTTCCCTGTAAGGCTGAGGTTTAACTTTGTGGTGGGTGGCACCAGATCACTCAAGAAATCTAGTCATATGGATTGCTTAATTCGTGGTCTTGTACTTCTGTCGCCTGGTCTGTATAGAAAATACAAGGAAAGTGCTGCGGGACCAGGTCTATGATGCCATGGCAGAGAAAGAGAAGAAAGAAGGTGATGTGACAGAGGGGGCTGACACGACGAAAGAAGGGACTGACACAGTGACAGAGTGCAAACTAAATGAAGACCAGCCTGAAGAGAAATCTGAGCCTTTGAAGACTGAACAACCCCCCACTGCAGTAAAGGAAGAGACTGAAGCAAAGGTATCTTCAAAAGAAGCTGAGGTAACCGAGAATGAGAAGGAAGTATCTTCAACAGATGTGGAACGTGCAGCTGACTCTACAAATGAAGGTGATCCTCCTCCTGCAGAGGAAAAAGTATCTCCAAAGAAAGAACCTTCCAGTGAACAGAAGCAAGAAGAGGAGATGGCTATAGAAGAGAGCAAAAAGGAGATAGAAAGTGAAGATAAAGAGAACGAGGACCCTTTGAAAAATGGGGAGGCATCAGAAGAAGGAAAGGAAGGAAAAGAAGCCGAAGAAAATGAAGATGCCGATGAAGCAGAAGTCATGGAAGAGGGTGAAGGTAAACTGGGAGAGGGGGCTACCAAGGGTTTTTCACTGTGTGGGGTGATTTCTCATCTTAATGACCTAAATCATTGGAAGATGGTGGGGAAGTTTCTTAAGCATTGCACCTTTCTCTGCAGAACACTTTGCAAATGCTGCACTGCTCTAACATTTCTTTTAAGATGTTAGCCACTGATAATATGCTCCGCAGTGGAGGCTTGTAGTTTAAAGAAACACTAAATGCTGAACACCCATGTCTTTGAATTTACGTAGTGAAGTAGTCCTAGAACCAACACTTTTTTTATTTATATATAAAAAAATAAAAAAAATGTAGTTGTATACCTGTACTTTAAGAGACTTGGAAATTGAACTCTCCAGGCATTTGCTTAACTGCAGCAAAAGTCTTCCTATCTGGCTCTGATAAGGACCAAGTATATTTGGTGTCCGATTAGTGCTGTGTGGAGTTAAAGCTATGGATTTGGTTAATTTCTGAAGTAATGTCTTTTGCTTTTTAAAGATGCTGAAGAGGATGAAGTGGAGGAAGAGGATAATGCTGAAGATGAAAATACGGAGGATAAGGTGAGCTTCTAGCTCTAATTGTATCTCACTAGTTAGTGGTCAAGAAACCCAATATACAGTTGTGGCCAAAAGTTTGGAGACAAGTATTGTATTTCACAAAGTTTGCTGCTTCAGTGTTTTTAGATCTTTTTGTCGGATGCTTCTATGGTATACTAAAGTATAATTACGAGCATTTCATAAGTTTCGAAGGCATTTATTGACCAGTTTATGCAAAGAGTATTTGCAGTGTTGGCCCTTTTTCAAGACCCCTGCAATTTGTCCTGGCATGCTGTCAATCCACTTCTGGGCCAAATCCTGACTGATGGCCACCTATTGCATAATCAATGCTTGGAGTTTGTCAATTTTGTGGCTTTTTGTTCTTCCACCCACCTTGAAGATTGAATGGGATTAAGGTCTAGTGAGTTTCTTGGCCATGGGACCCAAAATTTTAGATTTTTTTGTTCCCCGAGCCACTTGCCCATAAGGCAAAAGTGATAACCCAGTGCTCCATGCTGGAGAAGCCATTTATTTCATCGCCAAACTGTTCTTGGATGGTAGGGAGAAGTTGCTCTCGGAGGATGTTTTGGTACCATTCTTTATTCATGGTTGTGTTCTTGGGCAAAGTGGACTCTTTGCATAAACCTAACGTAAAATGTCAAAAGCCTTAAACTTATGAAATGCTTGTAATTTATATTTCACTATACCTTTTAGAAACCTCTAAGATCTAAATGCTGAAGCAGCAAACTTTTATGAAAACCAATACTTGTCATTCTCCAAACATTTGGCCATCTATATGAAATACTACGTTAAGCTTTTGCCAAATTCATAATCGGTGTGCTTGCAAGTCTTTTTGGTGGCTTTTGATATTGGATGCTGTTCGGCATGTGTGTGCATGCAGCATATAACATTACTGCAGGAGTGTAATTGTTTTTTCTAATGTACTTTGCTTAACCTCTTAAGGAGAAAGCTGGAGAAAATTGTAAATGGAGTATTGGATGTGCATTCTTAATGCATATATACTCCTGTTGGGGTGGAGGGAGGAAATGAATAGCTGATCACAAGACCAAACTGACCATTTTTGGAGTGTTTGGGTGTCTGTTCTTGGATAACTGATGTTCCCAGTTTTAACAGGATTTAAAATTGCTTTTAGGAAAGTGAAGAGGATGAGGTTGGGAACCTACAGCTGGCTTGGGAAATGCTTGAGATTGCCAAAGTCATCTATAAAAGGTATGAAAGATTGGAGTGGAATAAATCTATAAACTGCAGGACATTTGTCCAGAGTATTGATTGCCACTGAACTTGTCCAGTGCCCTTGTGGATTGTTTGTATCCTCGTAATTCAAAATGGTTATAGTACTGGAGCAGAGTATTAATAATACTGTTATGCTGCATTAGTCCTACCAATATTTTGTCAGAGAAAAAAATTTAGTGATTAGAACTAAACAAGATAGTATCTTATTTCAATAAAATGTATTGGATTCAACAAATCCCCCTTAGTGCAGCACTTGTCTGGGACTCGAGTCTTGCATTTTGTGTTCTAAAGGATGGCACTGCATCAGGTGGTACAAAAGATGAGCAGTATTACCTGTATTTGTGGGACATGCTTTCAACACAATCTGCAGTGTACTCCACTCTGGTTCTTGTCAGACTTTGTTAAAAGGGTAGTGTGGAGATATTTTTGTTGTTTACAATGTCCTATTCTTTTTGACCCTTGGGCCATGCCTATTGGGGGTGTCTTCAGCATAAATTTATTTATTTTTTTTTCTTCCCCTCCCATTAACATTTTCTGTTGCCATTTTTTCTTCTAACTCCCACTACTAAAGTGGTGATGTGTCTGGCTGCTGCAACCCAAACATTCCAGTCACCTGACTGGTTTGGCATGGTACCATTGTTATCAGTGGCTTAGCATGTCTTTCAAAAAAATGGATTTAATGGGTTAGTGATTTTTCTGTCGACCATGTGTCAACTTTTCCTCAATAGAAACATTTTGCGATTTAGCTTTATTGCTCAGCCTGAACTTTTAAGTAATGAAAGTTCAGAAACTTAATGCTCTAAAAGCTATACCCGAAGTGCTATCAGGTTTCAAATTAGCAGGTTGTATTGAAGTTAGCATTTTAGTAACTGCTAGATATCACAAGAGCTTAACGGCACTAGCTTTATATTTTCAGTAAAACAATCAGTTTAAGTGTGTGGGAGACTGGAAGTGCACAACTTACTATGGAAGACATGTATATAAAAATCAAGGTATATGTAAATGGTTCACAGCAATGGTGATACAGCAGTGCATCAATGCTTGTCAAAATCTGTCGCAAGCATGTCTGTAAATCCTTTGAGGTAAGAAGTATGTTCCACCAACAGTGTTCTGTGTGTATAAACGCAGGATTTTGTTACCCCTTTATTTTGGGGTTGGATCCTAAATAGATTTGTGCATGATTTGAGAGCACAGTGTGACTGGTCAAATCTGAGTTAATTTACTTGCAGAGTCAGATTTGTAAGAGTTGAAACGATGGAGACTTGTTATACTACACTATCCCAATAAAGAAACAGAGGCTTAATGATCATTATCTATTTATGATGAGCAAAACCTATAGATATCTATTCAAGCATCTATTTTTATAACCTGCATAAGATTTTGGGTTCACAATTACACAGGACTATGGAATGTGATAAGAAATGGAACACTGATGCCTCAATTTCTCCTTGCAACTATTGCAAGTTTCAAACTAAATGGTTGTTAGGGTTATCTGCACTAGTAATGAAATGAGCTGCTCATTTTAGTCCCAATTAGTTTAAATGCTTTGAATTACAAAGTGTTTCTCCCTATTGACTTGTTCTGTATTTTTAAATGTATCATTGTATAGAGTTAGCAGGGCAGGCAAAAACCTGCCTGTTTCATCACCCAATATGAGAACGCACTAAATGTCATTTGTTTTGCTTTTAAAGACCAATCCATATTCATAAATGTAACGCCTAAATATGACACACCTAGTAAAAACACATATGGCATATGAATAGTTAAGATAAATTAACTGGACTGACATTACAAAATTGTTGATTAGTACCAAGACTAAGTAATAACCAAATGTTGCCTTTCATCTAAGACTGTGTTTAAAAAAAAAAAAAAAAAAAAAAAAAAAAAAAAAGGCTTTTGTACATCAGTTGTTTAACAAGTGTTGTCTGATATTGTCCGTTTTTTACAAGAAGCTTTGGACAATTCAAACACCAGGAAATGTTACAAACCTAATCCGATGATTGTCAACCCCAGTTTTAAAAGCATGTTAAAATTTTGTAGTGAAAGTATCCTGAATTCATAATTCATGAATTCAACAGTACTAATTTTTTTTTAACCATTCTTAGCATTTGTTTCCCCAACCCACTTACTAAAGGGGGGGGGGGGGGTGCCAGAATACACTTACCAATAACCACTTGGTAAATCTGGCAGTCCATGATTGCATTCTTTATAGATGCTCTTGTTACATTGAGGGTAATATCCATGTCTATTGCACATTGTAAAATTCAAGCCCTTAATTATATTGGTATCAAAATACTAGTTTGCTTAAATGACTGTGGGTAGCTACTTGAAGACTACCAGTATTTAATCCAATTGCTGTTAGTATTTTATGTTCTACTACAGAGTAGGACACAGTATTGTTAAGTACTTCCATTACTCAATTGAACTGATTTTTGGTATGGTATCAAATAGGTATAGTATAAATTTCACTGTTATTGGTTTCAAAAATTCTGGTTCTATCAATTTAAAAAAAAAAAAAAAAAAAAAAAAAAGGGGGTCTCCATTCTGGCAAGCTACAGTGGCCTCCTTTGTCCTAATCCTCAGAGTGTGTGTGGAGAGGTTAAAATCCAATGCCCCAAAAAAACTCTTAAATTTGTTTTTGGTGCTTTGTCCTTGTTTTTGTAATAGGCAAAATAGCTGAAAAGATCAACCCATTAGGCATATGTCTTCTAATGCTTGTTTGCATAATTTTCACTTAAGATACCAATTTACACTTTCCTTGATTCTTTCTCCGTGATTGTCTAACTTCAGTTCCTATTACCCCATACAATAAAATTGTTGCTTCCTTTGTGTTAGGAAAGAGTCTAAGGAGGATCAGTTACGGGCAGCACAGACCTACCTGAAGCTTGGTGAAGTTGGTTTGGAATCTGGTATGTGGTGTGTCCCAACTTTAGGAATTTGCTGCATTGGGACTTTAAATGTAATTTATAATGCTTTAGCTTTTATTTTGATCCCAATTTAACAGGCAATTATACCCAAGCTGCGGAGGATTTCCAGGAGTGTCTAACTCTTCAGAAGAAGTATTTGGAACCCCACAGTCGACTGCTTGCTGAGACATACTACCAGCTTGGCCTTGTGTCTGGTTATTCAGGGCAATATGATCTTGCCATTCAGTACTATAACCAATCTGTGGAGGTTATACAGAATCGACTTTGTAAGTAACAAGTATGAATTGCCCTGCTTAAGATGAGACTGCTTCAATGAAGTTTGTGAATGAGTTTTATTTCGAAGGAGGGATGGTTGGAGTTGATATATACATCTTAGAGCTAATTTCTTGGTCTTAACGCTTGGCATTACATGTCTTGTTAATCCACTCAATCACCATCTGTCAAGCAGTTATGTTTAAATTGGAATATTTCTCCAGGAGGTTCAGTAGTTTGCAGTGATTTTCTCACTGTCCAGTCATTTTCATACAAATAGCTAGGAGTGACAATACAGGATTGGGTCGTGGAGTTCTTGCACCACTAGTCCAGTCTTTTAGTTTTTTGAAGATCTGAGAAGCCTGGATATGCACAGTTGCACTTCAGCCGTAGGGGGAGAAGTAACCTGGCTACTAAGGTGTGGCAAGGGCATCTTCAGGCTGGAAGATAGCCTTTACTGTCTAGGAAATGCACTTAGAAGTAGCATGATTTTACTTTACAGCTTGCTTGTTGCAGTTATTCCTATTTATCTTGCCTGTCTGCTCAAAGGTAGTAACTGGTATTGGAGGTTTTTGTTTGATTTTTGTTTTTTGAGTTGAAATTCTAAACAAAATTAACCTTGAGTTTTGGAGAAATACTCCAGTGCAGTTAAATTGCATTAATTTTCTACAGCTACTTTTTAAGTAGTTGGCTTCAAAGACATCATTAAATGGTAGTTTTAAAACCAGTTACACATAAGGAAAAAGCGCAAATAATGTTCCACTTTTTTTTTTTTTTTTTTGTGATTTTAAAATGCTTTCCACTGACTCATAAAACTGCCATTAAACCAGAAGTGGCAAGGATGACAATGGAAGTCATTTAAGTTTACTCTGGTTCAACTAGTTGCCCCAATATTTCATCCTCCGTCCTCCTCAAAGATTTTGGGTTCCTCCAAAAGCAGGTCTTGGTATTTCTAAAGTCCCTAATATTGGATACTTCTGAAATTGTTTGCTTTCTGTATGCAAGGTAAAACTTGGAAGTTTGACATGCTGCTTACACCCATCTCATAATGTATAAACATTTTTCATGTCACTTTCTCTTGTAGGATGGCATCTTTTAAAATTGCATGGATATTTGTTTTGGTTAGAGGCAATATAATAGGAATTAACAATACTTGCATTGTGCATTCTATTCTGGCTAAGGGTCACGGAAGAATGAAAATGTACCTTCCAGTTGGCTACAGTGAGCAGAAACTCTCCCAATCAGAAGTTTGTTTTCTAATCGGTTATAGTTATTTTCTGACCTGCCTAAGTGTTAAATAGGTTTGTGGGGGTGCTGGAGCCTATTCTAGCCATCATAGGGCACAAGGCAGGAGCAAAACCTGGACCGGATGCTGGGAAAGTGTGTGTTGCATGCATACATACACAGGGCCAATTTAGTACCATCAAACCTGCATGTCTTTTTACTGTCTGAGGAAACCCATGCAAACTCCATGGAGGTACACAGGACATGAACCCTGGCCTCCTTACTGCATGGCAGCAGTGCTATCGCTGTCCCACCCCAGTTTTATAGTGCCTTTTTATAATCCAATTTCTTGGCATTTTTGAGTGAAAAATCAACTCGTATCTTAAGTGGATAACAGTGACTTAACTGAATATCAATGATTTTGTTTTATAGCAGTAATGGTTTTATTGTGCCAGTCTTTCCACCTTGTAAACTTTCTGTATGCATGTTAAAGTAATAAAGAATTGGTTTCCTCCATTTCCCAATCAGTTTAGGGAGTCTGTGGTACAATTTGTGGTTTGTAAAATGCTAAGCATAAATGAGGAAAAGTTGTTGTGTGGTGGTTGGTGTGTGTATATATAGTAAAATTATTCCTGGAACACCTCTTACTTGTTGCAATGAAAGCAGGTGATGCTGGACTGTTGTGCTGCTCCGAGAAGTTAACTCTCCATTAAATTTTAAGTGACCTCCTTTTAGTGAGTTTGGCTGTCATAGCTACATCCATTGCCCTGAACTTTATGCTGCATGTGTAGTATACCTTAGGCACATGGCCAAGAAAAGCACCATTGGCCTTAATTGTTTTTGCCTGTATTCCTGAAATACACTGCCTTTTGTGGTTCCAGTTTAATTGCTTCATAAAGCCTTTATTCCTCCTTCAGCAATGCTGAAAGAAGTCCTTGAAAAGGCTGAAAATGAAGACTCTGTGGTTGACGATAAGAAGGAAATGGAAGAATTGAAAGTTCTTCTTCCAGAAATAAAAGAGAAGATTGAGGATGCCAAAGAGAGTAAAACCACTGGCCATGTGGCATCTGAAGCAATAAAGGAGACTATGGTAAGTAGTGCGTAATCGTGGCAGACCTCTACAGTTTCATCTGAATATGTGAGAATTAAGGTTTTTTTTTTTTTTTTTTTTTTTTTTTTTTGGACAAGGATATAAAGGAATCTCCAATTTTTCTAGGTAGACTAACTCATAATACCACTTCATTTAAAGTAGTACAGTCTACACTTCTCCACCCTTGTTTACTCCAGCTTTTCTGAAGGCAATGTACAGACTGTTTAGAAGTGTTCTTTCATTGCAGACTGGTGGTTCTACAAGTGCATTCTCTGGGGATTCTGGGAGCACATCTGCAGTAAGTGGGCTTTCTCTTGGTTTACTAAACATACATAGTTCAGACCCTGCCAATTTATTCAGAAGTATCACACATGGGTACATTTGAATTTGGACTGTACAGCTCATCACTTTTTTTTTTTTTTTTTTTTTTTTTTAATCCCCACCCATTACCCTAGACACCAGCAAATTCAAGTGAAGGGGCTTCATCCAAGGCTGTTTCAGATATTTCCCATCTTGTGCGGAAGAAGGTAGGAGTGTGTGTGTGTATTTAGGGGTTGGAAGGAGGTGGGTTAAAATGAGCTAGGTATAAAGTGAAAAACTAGAAAGCATGCAAGTGTAAAGAGGCGAGGCTGGTAAGTTTGGTACAGTTTGCCTGTGCCCTTGCTGTGTTGTGGTAAGAGTGCTCAAAGTGGCTTTAGGTTTTACTGGTGGCTGTCAATTAGGCGACTTATTTTTATTTTTTTTTTTTTGTTTGTTTCCCTCCCCCTCCCTTTTTAAACTTTTTTTATCACTCTAGAGAAAACCTGAAGATGAGAGCCCAATAAAAGAAGCTAAAAAGTCCAAACCAGAGACAGCAGTAAATGGTGCAGAGGAACCTGCCAGTAATGGCAATGGAGTTGAGAAAATGGAAGAGGAGGCGAGTTGTTTTGCAATGGTTTTTAGTTATAGCAGAAATTTGGATAGTACAGCTTAAGCCGAACCACCTTATTTTTCACCCTAAAGCCACTCTGAGTATCTCAGTCAGTGGTAAAATTTTTAAACTTCAGAATTGGCTAGTAAATTCAGTATTTAACTGGGTAAAGCTTGGTTTCTTGCTTTTTTCAGTAGATCAGATAGTGTGGTTTTATATAGATATCCATTAAATGGCAACAAGAAGAAATTAATGCAAGAGAAATAGTATGTTAGTTTGGGGGACATCCTGTTTAGCAGTTCCCTGCTTTCACTTTTTTATTCTGGGTTCTAAATTTTGTTTTGTCTTTGTTTAGCCCTCCCAGTCTGCTGTTTCAGTAGAGACCTCTGCATGATTTCCTTGAA
This sequence comes from Erpetoichthys calabaricus, assembly GCF_900747795.2. Taxonomy (NCBI): domain Eukaryota; kingdom Metazoa; phylum Chordata; class Cladistia; order Polypteriformes; family Polypteridae; genus Erpetoichthys; species Erpetoichthys calabaricus. The sequence goes on from NC_041403.2 coordinate 13,044,510, forward strand.
GATGGCAGTTCTTGCCCACATCAACGAAGCACCCCTGTTCATTGCTTTTTGGTTTTTTGTACATACTTTTCATGTTTTTTGTAAAATTGTAGTAAATTTCAATAAAGCTTATTTGTGAAAAGGGATTCTTTCAATATCCCACTTAAGGGAGTTGCAGTTCTTCAGGATGCTCTCTACATATGGAGTTTGACATTTTGCAGGGTGAAAGTTTTAAAACTCAGACTTGGTTCTGTAGGTGTCAGACCAACTCTTTAAAATTTTGGCAAAAGACTAAATGGTGACTTTGTTCAGTTCTCGGCAAAAAAAAGTCACAAAACTGTTCGAGGCAATATACATTAAGAGGGATTTAAAATAGATTGTTTTCAGAATAAGTTTAAGAATCCTGTGGTGGTGTTTCTGCATCCACACTTGCAGTAGGTGCATATGGGTGTTTCTCACCCCCAAACCCCCCACTTTAGAAATGGAATAATTTGGCCAATGCAGAAACTGCTAATATCATTGACTCATTTGACATGGATAATGAAGAATTGGATGGTGCTGCAATCGTACTTAAAGATGTTTGTTCAACTAAAACCCCCCACAAAAAAATTGCTGGCAGTTTGTAGGTGTGGAGGTTTGTGGGGACAATTAAACAAAAGGTTGCAAACTCTTTATTTTTCAGTCCTTGTATCTCCTTGTTCTTTGCTTCAGACTGGTCATGTCACAATTGCCTCGCTGGGTCTGCAGCAGTTTCTGGCTTGCTTCTTAGTGTTTGGTAAACCAGCTGGAATAAAAAAAAAAAAATTTTTTAAATTTGGTATACTAATGACTTGATAGATGAACACGTTCTCTATATCCTTAAACTGTGTGTGTATTCGTCTTGACAACCAAAGTTCAATGCTGGGCATAGACCCTAGTCGTACCAAGAACTAGTTACTGGTGCACATAGTGCTTATCCTAAGGGGGGTGTATACTGTTTTGAAATGGTTTTTATCCCCCTTATTTCCAGTACAGAGCAGCTATTTGTCAAGAGTCCGTTTTTGTTTTACTCTTGTTCTCTGAAGCAAGCCTATGATTAAGATCTTTTGGTAGTCTATTGAACTCGTGCTATAAGCTTACTATAAAGTTATTAGGAAAGCCAAATGTGGAATATGTTCTCTGATCAGTAAAAATAGTGATCAGGGAAAAGTATATAAAGCTGGTTTGGGGGTAGGAGGAGGACTGAAATGCTTATTCATATTACATTTATTATATGCCCTTGCTACCTCTTCTGTCAAAGGAGATTCTTGAATAGACATCACTCCCAACTCTTGTGTATAATTCTTGAGGATGGCTTTATTTTGCATAGGATCACAATCAAATTAAGCCTAACGCTGCCATCCATGTATTGCTTTGACTGAAAGCCTATATTAGATGAGCAGTAATGGTGCTCAGTTACGAAGTATTGGTATTCCGTCTGGAAACATTTCTGCCGTGATGGAACTCTGCCAAAAGTGAACTCTTGCGTCTCCCTTAAATACACCCCTCATGCCTTTTGGGTTTTGCACCTGATTCATGGAGCTTTAGAAAAGAGCACAATTTATCACAAAAGACTACTCTACCTGTTGTACAATAACAAATGCAGAATTCAGTGTTTGAATAATTCATTTTGTTCATAATCTGTTGCAGGAGTTGTTTAATCAGGGTTTCTGGCTAGCTATTTGGCTGAAGAAAAGTCTTGTAAGTTTTGTTCTTTCACTTTTGTTATGTTGCTAGTTTTGATGTGTATTGATGTAGGGGTAGATAAAGGTTTTTGTATGATAGGTGTATGCCATTTCTTTTGCAAACCTTTTCATTTATGAAACTCCTTAGTCAGGGCATGACAGCTCAGGTGTGACTGTACGATTCTGGTTCATGCTGAAAAGTGCCAAATGGTTCCAACGTTACTGAAAACTCTTCCTTCATTATCCTCTAAAAGAGCTGATGCTGCCAGTTGTCATTAAATACACAGCACAAGTTATTTTTCTTTTAGGTGATAACTTTTATCACCGAGCCTGGCTCGCTGCAACACTTGCCCTCCTGCAATCACCACAAAAGAGATAAAATGAAGGGTACTCTTGCACACAGTTGGTAAAATGGACCATTGGTTCATTAAAAGGTAGATGGTGGTATTGGGGTTTGTGGACTGGCTCACTGCTCCACAGCCACAAAGAGTGCTCCATTATAAGGGGATGAATACTTATGCCATAAATCTTTTGGGTTTTATATTTGTAACTTTAAACCACTTTGCAGAGATCTGTTTTAACTTTGACAAAGTCTTTCTGCTGATGAATGGAAACAAAAATCTGATTCAGTAATGTAGAACAATAAAACATGAATCTTGAATAGTTTTAGATACTGTATAAGGTGATAGGTCAATAAGAATTATACAGTATCTCACAAAAGTGAGTACACCCCTCACATTTTTGTAAATTATTTTATATCTTGTCATGGGACAACAGGGACGATATGACACTTTGATGCAATGTAAAGTAGTCCATGTAGTTTGTCTAACAGTGTAAATTTGCTGTCCCCTCAAAATAACTTGACACACAGCCATTAATGTCTAAACTGCTGGCAACAAAAGTGAGTACACCCCTAAGTGAAAAATGTCCAAATTGTGCCCAATTAGCCGTTTTCCCTCCCTGATGTCATGTGACTCGTTAGTGTTACAAGGTCTCAGGTGTGTTAAATTTGGTGTTCTCGCTCTCACACCCTCTCTCGTACTGATCACTGGAAGTTCAACATGGCACCTCATGGCAAAGAACTGAAAGGATATGGAAAAAAAGAATTGTTGTTCTATATAAAGATGGCCTAGGCTATAAGAAGATTGCCAACACCCTGAAACTTAGCTGCAGCACGGTGGCCAAGACCATACAGTGGTTTAACAAGACAGTTTCCTCTCGGAACGGGCCTCGCCATGGTCGACCAAAGAAGATGAGTGCACGTGCTCAGCGTCATATCCAGAGGTGGTCTTTTAAAAATAGACGTATGAGTGTTGCCAGCGTTGCTGCAGACGTTGAAGGGGTGGGGGGGTTAGCCTGGCAGTGCTCAGACCATACGTCGCACACTGCATCAAATTGGTCTGCATGGCTGTCGTCCCAGAAGGAAGTCTTCTGAAGATGATGCACAAGAACGTCTGCAAACAGTTTGCTGAAGACAAGCAGACTAAGGACATGGATTACTGGAACCATGTCCTGTGGTCTGATGAGACCAAGATAAGCTTATTTGGTTCAGATGATGTCAAGCGTGTGTGGTAGCAACTAGGTGAGGTGTACAAAGACAAGTGTATCAGGCCTACAGTCAAGCATGGTGGTGGGAGTGCTGCTGACACTGGGGAGCTACAGTTCATTGAGGGAACCATGAATGCCAACATGTACTGTGACATACTGAAGCAGAGCATGATCCCCTCCCTGGGCCGCAGGGCAGTATTCCAATATAACGACCCCAAACACACCTCCAAGATGACCACTTCCTTGCTAAATAAACTGAGGGTAAAGGTGCTGTACTGGCTAAGCATGTCTCCAGACTTAAACCCTATTGAGCATCTGTGGGGCATCCTCAAATGGAAGGTAGAGAAGCGCAAGGTCTCTAACATCCACCAGCTCCATGATGTCGTCATGGAGGAGTGGAAGAGGATTCCACTAGCAACCTGTGAAGCTCCAGTGAACTCCATGCCCAAGAGAGTTAAGGCAGTGCTGGAAAATAATGGTGGCCACACAAAATATTGACACTTTGGGTACAAGTTGGACATTTTTCACTTAGAGGTGTACTCACTTTTGTTGCCAGCAGTTTAGACATTAATGGCTGTGTGTTTGAGTTATTTTGAGGGGACAGCAAATTTACACTATTACTCAAGCTGTACACTGACTACATTGTATCAAAGTGTCATATCATCATAGAAGGCTAGATGGCAGCTACCCTTGATTGCAGCGGTGGCCCGGATTCCCACAGGGCACTGTGGGACTTGGAGTTCTTTATCTCAGCCCTGCTGGGTACCGTGGGTGCTGCAAGGGGGGTGCTGTAAAAATGGAGGAGCCATATGGCATGGGGTTTCCGCCAAACCCGGAAGTGCCTACAGACCACATGGACGGGAGAACAGAAACACTTCTGTGTTGGCCACTATAAGAGGACTTGCCAGCCTCACAGCAGTGACCCAGAGTCAAGAGGTGGAGGACAAAGCTTGCGAGGAGGAGTGGAGGCAACAGGAGAAGAGTGAGAAAGGACTGTGCATCATATTGTTTGTGCTTGTGTACTATACTGTATTGTGCTGTGAAGTGAGGACCAACAGAAAACTCTTCCCCACTGAAGAATAATACGTGCTATGTTAAACTTGTGTCTCAGCCTGTCTGTGTTGGGGTATAGGGAGCGGTACGCCCCCTGGTGGTCCACAATATATTTATATATATGTATATACTGGGGGGCTTACCCCCCTGCTTGCTTTGTTTGCCAACACCTCTTTTCTGCGCTATGCGCCAGCCACTTCGCATCTCCGCGGCTCATGTTGTGAAGAGGGGGGCTGAACGCACCCCAAGGAGACCACACAAAATATTGGGCACAATTTGGACATTTTTCACTTAGGGGTGTACTCACTTTTGTTGCCAGCGGTTTAGACATTAATGGCTATGTGTTGAGTTATTGTGAGGGGACAGCAAATTTACACTGTGATACAAGCTGTACACGGACTACTTTACATTGTATCAAAGTGTCATATCTTCAGTGTTGTCCCATGAAAAGATATAATAAAATATTTACAAAAAATGTGAGGGGTGTACTCACTTTTGTGAGATACTGTATGTATATGTCATGAATGAATGAATGGAAGCTTAGTCCTGGTCATATTGTGTCACCTTCACCACCCTCTCTAGTCCGCTGAGCTGGTGCCATACCAGGACTGTCTCAGCTCCAAACCTCTGCTTGTGCACAAGACTGTCAGGGGCCTAAACTCCATCTATTGTGCCAGTTGTAGAGAGGCAGCTTTTTGAATGAGGCCCATGATCTTGGGGAGTCGTCAGACTCTGCTGCAAATGGCAGCTATTAAGGCTACGTTCATGCTACAGTTTGATTTGTTGTGGGTTGTGCATTTCTTTCTCTCTGTCTTCCTCAATTGGTATCACAACTTTCCAGACTGGATCTGATACAGGTGATTTTGGGCTATACAAAAATAAATTGTGTATGTGACTTGAATCATAATTGCCTGGAAATTAACTCTTTCCTAGACTAGCTTTGCATCACTGTTTGTTTGATCACTGTAATACCTGAATTGAAAATGGAGGCAAATGGGAAGAAAAAGTGGTGGAGTTAATGAGCATTTGGGGGGTGAATAATGAAAATGATGCTCTTCACGTGTGTATTTTTATGAGTCTTGCAGCCTCAAGTTGACCTAACTAGTCAAACAGCCTGTGTTGACATTCTGGAACTGTCACACCTCTGTTCTGCATGAAAACCCTCCACCTTGCTCCCACCAGTTTTGGTTATTCTATCATGTTTGCCAGTTTCAGTGTACAGATGTGGCAGGGATAACTACATTTTAAACAAGAACTATGATTTTTGGTTTCTATTTCTCTCTTCCTTACCATCATGACCCGACAAATTTATAGATGTCCTGCACTGAAGTACAACATAAAGTAGTGTGGTAGACAGCATTCTAATAGGTCACATCTGTCTGAATTTGTTGCTACTAATCTTTGCACATCTGTACAACATACAAGATTGATGTCTAAAACCACTTGTATAAGATTTATTAGAGTCATTAGAAGTAATTTTTAGTTGTAATGTGAATATTTTCAAGGTCTAGTCTAGTGGTTTCCAAGTTCAGTCCCAGTGGTCCCGTGAGGCTGCAGGTTTTTGTTTCACTCAGTTTTGTAATTAGTCTATTATCCATCTATCCATCCATCCATTTTCCAACCCGCTGAATCCGAACACAGGATCACGGGGGTCTGCTGGAGCCAATCCCAGCCAACACAGGGCACAAGGCAGGAACCAATCCCGGGCAGGGTGCCAACCCACCACAGAATTAGTCTATTATTAACCCTTAATTTAATGTTTAAGGTTTTGATATATATCCTGTTACCGTGTTTGTTTTGTTTTGTTGGTATAAATATGTTTTATCTAACTGCCTTACCTTAACCTTTCTTATTTCTATTTGTCTATTTTATTTCATTCTGTCTGTTACCTGTTATTAGATGCAACTGAGAAGGCAAATTTCATGTTTTCCTGTGTAAACATGACTAAATAAAGAAACCTAACCTAACCTAACCTAAGTATCCTTGAGTATGCGAATCACCATTAAGTTGAATGAATTCTGTTGGATCTACTTTATCAAAGCCTTTGGAGATTTTGAAGAGCAGGATTAAACTGGTTTAAACTTTAATTCTCTGAGTCGGTCGCAGTGTGACATGTCCTTAAGTCTCGAGATGCGCGTTGTTGTTCTCCTCTACACACCGTTAAGTGTGACTCTTTTGTTGTTGTTGTAGCGTGGTGACCAGAACTGCACACTGTACTCCAGATGTGGTCTCACTAGTGCATTATATTGTCTGAGCATAATGTCCCTTTAATTATATTTAGTAGTATTTTATGATATGTCTCATCAATCTAATTGCTTAACTGTCCTTTTTTTCCTTTCCTATTCTGCATTCAGAAAGTTCCCTAACGTATCTGCATTTAGAATAAATTCAGAAATGTGTTTCCTTTGTCACCATTTTAAACACTTAACTTCTTTTACCATTTTTATGTCAGTTCACCATATTGCTGTGGAGTTTTAATCCTTAAATTGTATCCAAATGCTGACAATTAGTAATGATTAGAGCAGGTAGAGGGGCACGTGACACTGAATGTTAAAGCAGAGCCGCTACTTCCAATTTTTCCGGCATGTGTATGCTAAATATTTATAATTAAGTGGTCCTCAAGTTCAGTCCTGTGAACCACCTTAACAGCAGGCGTTCAATTCATGCACCTCCAGCTTTTAACTGGACTCGTAACTTTTAAACAAGCTTTTATTTCCCAGTTTCTGCCTTTTTGTGTCAATCCAGCAATTCTAAAATAGGTTTGGTATAAGTATATATTTAGGGGAAAGTAAGTAAGCATTTTTGTGATGATGTTAATATGTATATTTTTTTTATCTTTTATGCTTGGGTCATTTAAGCATTTTCTTATTAATAGGCTCACAAGTGAATTTTACACTGAATTAGCTCCTTCCTTTTAGTAGATAGATAGATAGATAGATAGATAGATAGATAGATAGATAGATAGATAGATAGATAGATAGATAGATAGATAGATAGATAGATAGGAAAGGCACTATATGATAGATAGATAGATAGATAGATAGATAGATAGATAGATAGATAGATAGATAGATAGATAGATAGATAGATAGATAAAGGCACTATATGATAGATAGATAGATAGATAGATAGATAGATAGATAGATAGATAGATAGATAGATAGATAGATAAAGGCACTATATGATAGATAGATAGATAGATAGATAGATAGATAGATAGATAGATAGATAGATAGATAGATAGATAGATAGATAGATAGATAGATAGATAGATAGATAGATAGATAGATACTTTATTAATCCCAATGGGAAATTCACATTCTTCAGCAGCAGCATACTGATACAATAAATAATATTAAATTAAAGAATGATAATAATGTAGGTGAAAAACAGACAATAACTTTGTATAATGTTAAATGTTAACGTTTACCCCCCCAGGTGGAATTAAAGAGTCGCATAGTTTGGGGGAGAAACGATCTCCTCAGTCTGTCAGTGGAGTAGGACAGTGACAGCAGTCTGTCGCTGAAGCTGCTCTTCTGTCTGGAGATGATACTATTTAGTGGATGCAGTGGATTCTCCATAATTGATAGGAGCCTGCTGAGTGCCCTTTGCTTTGCCACAGATGTTAAACTGTCCAGCTCCATGCCAACAATAGAGCCTGCCTTCCTCACCAGTTTGTCCAGGCGTGAGGCGTCTTTCCTCTTTATGCTGCCTCCCCAGCACACCACTGCGTAGAAGAGGGCGCTCGCCACAACCGTCTGATAGAACATCTGCAGCATCTTATTGCAGATGTTGAAGGACGCCAGCCTTCTAAGGTAGTATAGTCGGCTCTGTCCTTTTTTGCACAGCGCATCAGTATTGGCAGTTCAGTCTAATTTATTATCCAGCTGCACTCCCAGGTATTTATAGGTCTGCACCATCTGCACACAGTCACCTTTGATGATCACGGGGTCCATGAGGGGTCTGGGCCTCCTAAAATCCACCACCAGCTCCTTGGTTTTGCTGGTGTTCAGGTGTAGGTGGTTTGAGTCGCACCATTTAACAAAGTCATTGATTAGGTCCCTATACTCCTCCTCCAGCCCATTCCTGATGCAGCCCACGATAGCAGTGTCATCAGCGAACTTTTGCAAATGGCAGGACTCTGAGTTGTATATAGGCTGAACGGGACCGGAGAAAGTACAATCCCCTGTGGTGCTCCTGTGTTGCTGACCACAATGTCAGACATGCAGTTCCCAAGACGCACATACTGAGGTCTGTCTGTAAGATAGTCCACGATCCATGCCACTAGGTATGAATCTAATCCCATCTCTGTCAGCTTGTCCCTAAGGAGCAGAGGTTGGATGGTGTTGAAGGCACTAAAGAAGTCCTGAAACATAATTCTTACAGTACCACTGCCTCTGTCCAAGTAAGAGAGGGATCGGTGTAGCATATAGATGATGGCATCCTCCGCTCCCACCTTCTCCTGATATGCAAACTGCAGAGGGTCGAGGGCGTGTTGAACCTGTGGCCTAAGGTGGTGAAGCAGCAGCCTCTCCATGGTCTTCATCACATGTGATGTCAGAGCAACAGGCCGAAAGTCATTCAGCTCACTAGGACGTCCTTTACGCTCATCACCAATCCTCGGTATTCAGATATAATTAACGGACTGTTATGGTGTATAAAATCTGTACATTTTGGTTTAATTTTCCATTATACACTGCCTGGCCAAAAAAAAAGTTGCCACCTGGATTTAACTAAGCAAATAGGTACGAGCCTCCTATTGGATAATTACTGCATGGGCGATTATCTTTCAGCTGGCAACAAGTTATTTAACCCCAACTGGTGCAATGAGTTGCTTCTCATTTCTTAAACAACCATGTCGAAAGACACATCTCGTGGTCGTGGAAAAGATGTTAGTCTGTTTGAGAAGGGTCAAATCATTGGCATGCATCAAGCAGAGAAAACATCTAAGGAGACTGCAGGAACTACTAAAATTGGGTTAAGAACTGTCCAACGCATTATTAAAAACTGGAAGGATAGTGGGGACCCATTGTCTTCGAGGAAGAAATGTGGCCAGAAAAAAATCCTGAATGATCGTGATCAGCGATCACTTAAACGTTTGGTGAAATCAAATCGAAGGAAAACAACAGTAGAACTCAGGTCTATGTTTAATAGTGAAAGTAAGAGCATTTCCACACGCACAATGTGAAGGGAACTCAAGGGACTGGGACTGAACAGCTGTGTAGCCGTAAGAAAACCACTAATGAGTGAGGCAAACCGGAAAAAAAGGGCTTCAACTTGCTAGGGAGCATAAAGATTGGACTCTGGAGCAATGGAAGAAGGTCATGTGGTCTGAGGAGTTCAGATTTACTCTGTTCCAGAGTGATGGGCGCATCAGGGTAAGAAGAGAGGTAGATGAAGTGATGCACCCATCATGCAAGATCTTGGTGAAAAATGAATGCAACACTGGATGGAACTAAATCTTGTGACATTGCAGAAGCTTATCGAAACAATGCCACAGTGAATGCGTGCCATAATCAAAGCTAAAGGCGGTCCAACGAAATATTAGAGTGTGTGACCTTTTTTTTTTTGGTGGCGACTTTTTTTTTGGCCAGGCAGTGTATTTTGTTCAAGACAAGACAACAGATGAACTACATTTAGGACAAATCAAGGCATATCCTCTTCCCTTACACCTCACTTTTATAAATGTTGTTCATAGCATAGTGCTAAAATGGTTTTACAGCCTGGGAAAGGATGTTGAGCCATGCCTCAGGCTATTGATTATTTTATGGATGGACATCTGGGACAACAATTTGGTTTACAGCCTGGGAAAGACGGACATGAGGCAATATCAAAGAACTTTATTATCTGGGAAAAGATAGATTAAAGAGTTTGAGCAGAATTCATCAATTATATTGACAGCCAGCGAATCAGGTGCATGTGTTGTGAAACCACGGCATGACATTTCATAATAAATATGCCTCATTTGAAAGCAACATCAGAAAGAGAAAGTAGGGGAGGAGAAGAAGAAGAAGAAGAAGAAGAAGAAGAAGAAGTAGTAAAGGAATGGACGAAGATGTTATTGGTCGTCAGAAAAGCATCATGAACATCGATTGCTAAATCAAACGCCTCCCTGGGACATTCATCCTGTCATCTGTAAGCTCGTCCATGCCTTTGTCTCCTCCAGGCTGGATTACTGTAATGCGGGATTCCTGGCAAGAGTATCCAGAGACTCCAGTATATTCAGAATAGCGCTGCCAGGATCCTGATGAGGGTGCGAAAGCATGGCCATTATCACCCCAATCCTAAAAACCCTTCACTGGCTCCCTGTCCCACTCAGAATAGAGTACAAGGTCTCCCTCCTCACCCATCAGTGCATTTATGGACATGCCCCCTTTACTTACAGTAACTCCTTACCCCTCATACCTCCTCATGCACCCTTCGCTCTATACACACTAACACTCTCCAAGTCCCCAGAACTAAGCTCAGCAGTATGGGTGATTGGGCTTTTTCATCTGTGGCGCCGAGGCTGTGGAACGCCCTTCCTGATTACCTGAGAGCCCCACAGTCGACTGACGCTTATAAACGGAATCTAAAAACTCATCTTTTCAGAAAGACATTTTGTTTAAGTATAAATAGATTTTCTTGTTTTATTAGTTTATTTTTACTCTGTAGCACTTTGAGATTGCTAAAATATAAAGCGCATTATAAATACAATTTATTATTATTATTATTTATTATTATTGTGGGTGAGACTCAGGTGATGAATTGGGCTAAATGGCTGACCACAAGCACTGGTGCCATCTTACAAATCTGTTAGAAGGATGAAGCAATAATCTCTTCTGTGAAGTTGTGATCACTTCGAAGAAATAAGGCGGTGAACTCCCGAACACGCCTTGCTTCCCACTGCACCACCTTTCTTTGCACCTTTCCTTTGCCTCACCCTCGACCCTCTGCAGTTTGCATACCAGGAGAAGGTGGGAGCGGAGGATGCCATCATCTACATGCTACACTGATCCCTCTCCCACTTGGACAGAGGCAGTGGTGCTGTAAAAATTATGTTTCTGGACTTCTCTAGCGCCTTCAACACAATCCAACCTCTGCTCCGTAGGGACAAGCTGACAGAGATGGGAGTAGATTCATACCTGGTGGCATGGATCGTGGACTATCGTACAGACAGACCTCAGTATCTGCGTCTCGGGAACTGCAGGTCTGACATTGTGGTCAGCAGCACAGGAGTGTCGCAGGGGACTGTACATTCTCCGGTCCTGTTCAGCCTATATACATCGAACTTCCAATACAACTCAGAGTCCTGCCACATGCTAAAGTTCGCTGACGACACTGCTATCGTGGGCTGCATCAGGAGTGGGCAGGAGGAGGAGTATAGGAACCTAATCAAGGACTTTGTTAAATGGTGCGACTCAAACCACCTACAACTGAACACCTGCAAAACCAAAGAGCTGGTGGTGGATTTTAGGAGGCCCAGACCCATCATGGACCCCATGATCATCAGAGGTGACTGTGTGCAGAGGGTGCAGACCTATAAATACCTGGGAGTGCAGCTGGATGATAAATTAGACTGGACTGCCAATACTGATGCTCTGTGTAAGAAAGGACAGAGCCGACTATACTTCCTGAGAAGGCTGGCATCCTTCAACATCTGCAATAAGATGCTGCAGATGTTCTATCAGATGGTTGTGGCGAGCGCCCTCTTCTACACGGTGGTGTGTGGGGAGGCAGCATAAAGAAGAGGGACGCCTCACGCCTGGACAAACTGGTGAGGAAGGCAGGCTCTATTGTAGGCACGGAGCTGGACAGTTTGACATCTGTGGCAGAGCGATGGGCACTGAGCAGACTCCTGTCAATCATGGAGAATCCACTGCATCCACTAAACAGGATCATCTCCAGACAGAAGAAGAAGAAGAAGAAGAGCAGCTTCAGCGACAGACTGCTGTCACCGTCCTGCTCCACTGATAGACTGAGAAGATCGTTCCTCCCCCACACTATGCGACTCTTCAGTTCCACCCGGGGGGGTAAACATTAACATTATACAAAGATATTGTCTGTTTTTTACCTGCATTTTTAGCACTCTTTAATTTATTGTTTTTTGTATCAGTAAGGTGCTGCTGGAGAATGTGGATTTCCCCTTGGGATTAATAAAGTATCTATCTATCTATCTATCTATCTATCTATCTATCTATCTATCTATCTATCTATCTATCTATCTATCTATCTATCTATCTATCTATCTATCTATCTATCTATCTATCTATCTATCTATCTATCTATCTATCTATCTATCTATCTATTTTGCATAAAGGTTACAATTCCTGTTGTGTGGTGGGAATGCAACACTTGATAGCGACCAGGGGCCACAAGTAGCCAAGGGCCTACATCATACAGTTCTTACAGTGGGAAAGTGCCTTTAGTTGTCTTCGTGTTACAAGGCGTGACTTGCTCTAATCTTCTTTGGTGGAACCACAACTGGCTCAGATAAGCATGGCATCTCAATTTCAGCAAAGCTTACTTACTAAGCACACATCGTGAAATATGCCACTTGAGTACACAAGCTCAAGGTTGTCATGGCTGGCATCTACTAAACACTGAGTTGGAGGAGGTGACTACTTGTGTAATCAATTATTTTGTGGTTGTGTGTTTTTGTAATTAATTCAGAACATTTTTCAGAGATCTGTTTTGACTTTGTCATTAAAGAGTCTTTTTCTGTTCATTCAGATTTGTGTAACAATAAAATGTGGAAGTGAAGACTTTTTTTATAGGGACTGCATGTGTTGTCTTGGGCATTACTACCTGTGCCTGCAAAGTTGGAAATCTTGAACAAAAGCAACTTTGTGTACAGCTTACCTGCTTGAATTTGTTGGCAAGCTGCTGAGAGAACTCTGGAGTTGGCCTCCCTGCTGGGATTAGCTGAGACAAGCTGGTGCCAAGCTGCTCCATGTTGTAGGAGTCCTTCTGGTCATCTGGCAGTGCAGTCTGGTCGATATCCTGCAGTAACATAAATGTGTTTGAGAAATATTAAGGACAGCCTGTGTCAAAAATGAGTCTACATGGATTATTGAAGCTGTTAGAATGTTAGGTAATATAGCAGTGAGTGTGTAGAGTACTGTATCCAGCAGGGTGCGCTAGCTCCCTTGTTGGAATGAGTTCTTTTGTGGTGTGTTACAGAATCTATATAGATAAGATATTAAAAGGTGATACCACTACCTCCGTAGTAAGACAGCGTTAATAAATCACATAGGAGAAATAACTTGGCTCTCTTTAATGATGGTTTACGTGCCATAACAGACGAAGGAAGCCATGACAAGAACCCAGTTTTGGAGTGAGGGCCTGATGTATAGAGTCTGCCATTTTCGTCGCTACGTTGGAAGGATTTTCCAGATCGGATGACGTTATCTGCCATCCGTCCGTCAGCTTCAAAGGTGTGCCGGGCAATGTTCCAAGGCTTTATACTCTTTCTTTGTGTGCAGGCCCCCACTTAAGTGAACCATGCCATTCCAAACAAGGCAAAGAGCATACAGTTTCATGCTGACTTTGACTCACAAAAATAGTATACAATGCCCATTTCCCAGTTGTCCCTGTCTTGTCTTCTAATGCTTGCCTAGCAGTTCTAAATGATGAGCCCCTGTGTGCTAAATTTGGCTTTGTATTAGCTGGGCATGTGAGTAGAAAGAAAAGTAGATTTATAAAATATTTGTAGAGAGCACAGTGACATATTGAACATATACACTTATTATAAGTATAAGTTCAAGGAGGTTCCTTTTCAAGCTTTATAACACACTGTAAGACCTCATCTGGAGTTCTGTGTGCAGTTTTGGTCTCCAGAATACAAAAATGAAATAGCAGCACTAGAAAAAGGTCAAGAGAAGAGTGACTAGGCTGAGTCCAGGGCTAAAGGGGATGAGTTATAAGGAGAGATTAAAAGAGCTGAGCCTTTACAGTTTAAGGAAAAGAAAATTAAGAGGAGACCTGAGTGAAGTGTTTAAAATTATGAAGGGAATTAGTCCAGTGGATCGAGATGGTGACTTTTAAATGAGTTCATCAAGAACACGGGGACACAGTTGGAAACTTATTAAGCGTAAATTTCGCTCAAAAGTTAGGAAGAATTTCTTCGCAAAGATAACTAAAGATTAATGGAACAAGTGACCAAATAGAGTGGTGAACAGTAGGACTTTAGAGACTTTCAAAACTCGACTTGGTGATATTTTGGAAGTGGTGAGTTTTGTTTGGCTGAATGGCCTGTTCTTATCTACATTGTTCTAATGGGAGTATAATGGTGCAGGGTCTGGTGCATCTGAAACTACTGGCTGCTAAGAAAGGAAGGACTTTAGGATACAGAGATCTGGCAAGATGAGACTCGGGCATGAAAAATAAATAACACAGACAGACTGGATGAGACCAGACCACAGGATGTATGGGTGTTTTCATGAGCATTAAAGTAATTGTGTCAAGAATCCCCTTGGATTATGATGTTTGCTGATGACATTGTGATCTGTAGCGAACGTAGGGAGCAGGTTGAGGAGACCCTGGAGAGGTGGAGATGTGCTCTAGAGAGGAGGAGAATGAAGTTCAGTAGGAACAAGACAGAATACATGTGTGTAAATGAGAGGAAGATCAGTGGAATGGTGAGGATGAAGGGAGTAGAGCTGGCGAAGGTGGATGAGTTTAAATACTTGGGATCAACAGTACAGAGTAACGGGGAGTGTGGAAGAGAAGTGAAGAAGAGAGTGCAGGGGGGGTGGAATGGATGGAGAAGAGTGTCAGGAGTGATTTGTAACAGACAGTTAGCGAAGAGTGAAAGGGAAGGTCTTCAGGACCGTATTGAGACTAGCTATGTTATATGGGTTGGAGACGGTGGCACTGACCAGAAAGCAGGAGACAGAGCTGGAGGTGGCAGAGTTAAAGATGCTAAGATTTGCATTGAGTGTGACGAGGATGGACAGGATTAGAAATGAGGACATTAGAGGGTCAGCTCAGGTTGGGACGGTTTGGAGACAAAGTCAGAGAGGCGAGATTACATGTTGGTTTGAACATGTGCAGAGGAGAGATGCTGGGTATATTAGGAAAGTCTCTCTGTAACAATATAGCTCATTCACCATTATCTGCCCATCCTCCTATTTTGGTACCATTGTCAAACTTAACCAGCTTATCGATTATGTTCTTGTTGCCCAGCCTTTAATGATGCCTCATTCTCACCCTGCAGTTATAATATGTAGTGAATTCAACCATGTGACTTTAGAAGAAACAAAAACAAACTTCCACCAGTTTATGCCATATAACACTTGAGGAAATAACAAGCTGGATCTGTTGTATTCAAACATGTGAAACATACAGGTCTGTTTTCTTAAACTGAAAAGGTTCAACTTCTTTAATATCCTCATAGCTCAGTTCTCTTACTCTTCTAATCAGCTCGCTTGCTCTTTCCTGGACTTTCTCTAGCACTGTTTTGTCTCTTTTTTTGCAATATGGAGACCAAAACTGCAGAGTACTTCAGGCAAGGCCTCACTAGTGTGGTATACAACGTAAGCATAATCTCCTTTGACTTGTACTCCACACTTTGTGATATATAACCTAACATTTTACTACCTTCCTTCTTCACTTCTGTCCACTGTTTGGATGTAAATAGTGACCAGCCAACTGTGACTTCTAGCTCCTCCTTATAAAACAAAGGGTGACACTAAGCACATGTTCTCCTGCACGTGCAAAGTTCTGCTGAGATTGGACTCAAGGATTAAGTTGGTAGGATACTCTCAGATGTCGGATTTAATTGACAAAACACTTGACTTGTTCTGCCTCTCATTTTACAGTCATGTGTGGCCTACCAGGCTGGCACCGCCAGCTTAACCCGACACAGACAACGCCTTCCCCCCCTCCCCACAAGTATAACACAATCCCAGCACAAGCACAGCACAATACAACAAGTCTCTTTCTTCACTCTTTTCTTTTTCCTCCTTCAATCCTCAGGTCAAGCTTCGTCGCTCCTCCCGACTCCGGCTCCCCGAGTAGTAGCTGCTGGCTCCTTTTATAACGCGCCCGGAAGTGCTCCTGGGCAGAAGAATGGCCCAAAAGGGCTCAGCAGCTCCTGCTGCAGCACCCCCTGGCGGTGCCTGCAGATCCCAACAGGGCTGCACCACACTCTAACTCCCATGAAGCCCTATGGGAGTCCGAGGCACTGCTGAAACCCAGGGGGCTTACCATCTAGTGTCCCAGGGGAGGTAACACTCCCCCGGTCCTCCCAGCATGGAGGCGTCCCGGCCGCATGCTACACATGATATTATTCCCTTTGAAAGGCACAATGAACTGTTGTCCCAATGGAGATCAGTACCTTCAACCGGAGAGGATCTAGCTCTTCTTCACGTCTTCCGTCTGCTATCCGGATAAATACAGATGCCCCTTTCAGAAGGTGAATCTGGAACACACAATAAACATTGGATAAGTGATTGGCTGAATAGTGAAAAATATTTTTTTTCTGAAACCCTGGTTCCTTAAAGTCAATGTCACATTACATGACCTCTAGCTGGATGCGATGACAGCAGTTGCTGACTTCGTCACCTGAGCATGTCAATCTACATGCCTAGAAATTGCTGGAGATGTCAAATTACACAATTTTGTGATGACTTCCCAGGACAGTTATACACTTCTAAAGTACTGGATGCTGTTTTTGTGACAGTTAATAGCATGCTGCCTAATGGAGTCGAGTTTTCACTTATGGTGAGTTCAGCCTTAATTGCTGCCTCTTTTTCCTCTTTTCCATTCCATCATGGTACATAAAACACAAGAAATAAATCACACAAGATACTGTTCTGTTTGCAAGGTCCAAACCACCCACATTCCTTATTCCTTATAGCTGTCCTCCTGGCAAAGACAGGAGTTATTTTGAACAGTCAGCATGGGGTCAGAAGAGGGAGGTCGTGTTTTACTAACATGCCGGAATTCTATGAGGAGGCAACAAAAGGATACGATCAGAGTGGAGCAGATGATATTATTTATCTGGACTTTGAGAAAGCATTTGATAAGGTGCCACATGAGAGGCTGGTCATCAAATTAAAAGAAGTGGCAGTTCAGGGTGATGTTTTTAGATGGGTGCAGAATTGGCTCAGATACAGGAAGCAGAGGGTGATAATATGAGGAACCTCATCAGAACTGGCTGATGTTAAGAGTGGTGACCAGCAGGGGGCAGTGTTAGGGCAGCTGTTATTTTTAATAAATTTAAATGATTTAGATAGGAATATAAGTAACAAGCTGGTTAAGTTTGCAGATGATACTAAGGTAGGTGGATTAGCAGATAATTTGAAATCTGTTATATCATCACAGAAGGACTTGGATAGCATGCAGGCTTGGGCAGACTTGTGGCAAATGAAATTTAATGTCAGTAAATGTAAAGAATTACACATAGGAAGTAAAAATGTTAGGTTTGAATACACAATGGGTGGTCGGAAAATCGAGAGTCCATCTTATGAGAAGGATTTAGGAGTCATAGTGGACTCTAAGCTATCGACTTCCCGACAGTGTTCAGAAGCCATTAAGAAGGCTAACAGAATGTTAGGTTATATAGCACCTTGATGTGTGGAGTACAAGTCACAGGAGGTTCTGCTCAAGCTTTATAACACACTGGTGAGGCCTCATCTGGAATCCTGTGTGCAGTTTTGGTCTCCAGGCTACAAAAAGGACATAACAGCACAAGAAAAGGTCCAGAGAAGTACGACTAGGGTGATTCAGGGTTACAGGTGTTGAATTATGATGAAAGATTAAAAGAGCTGAGCCTTTACAGTTTAAGCAAAAGAAGATTAAGAGGTGACCTGATTGAAGTGTTTAAAATTATGAAAGGAATTAGTCCAGTGGGTCGAGACGGTGACTTTAAAATGAGTTCATCAAGAACACGGGGACACAGTTGGAAACTTGTTAAGGGTAAATTTCGCACAAACGTTAGGAAGTTTTTCTTTACACAAAGAACGATAGACACCTGGAATAAGTGACCAAGTGGTGTGGTGAAAGGGTCTGGAGAAGCCATGGAGAACGTTATGCTGCCTGTAACATTGTTCAGCATAACCGGTTTGGTGGTGGGTTAGTGATGGTCTGGGGAGGCATATCCACGGAAGGACACACAGACCTCTACAGGCTAGACAACGGCACCTTGACTGCCATTAGGCATCGGAATGAAATCCTTGGACCCATTGTCAGGCCCTATGCTGGTGCAGGATAATGCCCGGCCTCGTGTGGCGAGAGTATGCAGGCAGTTCCTGGAGGATGAAGGAATTAATACCATTGACTGGCCCCCATGCTCACTCGCCTGACCTCAATCCAATAAATACCTCTGGGACAATATGTTTCAGTCCATGCGATGCCATCAGATTACACCTCAGACTGTCCAGGAGCTCAGTGATGCCCTGGTCCAGATCTGGGAGGAGATCCCCCAGGACACCATCTGTCGTCTCTTTAGGGAAGACGTTGTCAGGCATGCATACAAGCATGTGGGGGCATACAAACTACTGAGTACGATTTGGAGTTGCTGCAATGAAATTTTGGCCTAATGGACTAGTCTGCTACATCATCAGCCCTCTGTAGCTTGATAATGTTCATTTCCATCAAACGATGTGGCATCCTTTCGTTCCTAACACATTACCATATCAGTCCATAGCAGTAGAGATAGCCAGCAGGATTTTTTCCCATTGACATCTGATGTGTTTTCAAAGTGTTCCTTTAATTTTTTGAGCAGTTTAAATTCAGGCCTGGCTAGTACTTGGATGGGAGACCAATTAGGAAAAGCTTGGATTGCCAGATGGAAGAGGTGTTGGAGGCCAGCAGGGGGCGATTACCCTGTGGTCTGAATGTGAATCCCAATGCCCCAGAGCAGTGATGGGGACACTGTGCCGTAAAAATGGCGCCGTCCTACAGATGATATAAAAATGACATGATGACATAAAACTGAGGTTTTGACTCTCAATGGTCATAAAAGATCCCTGGGCATCCTTCGTAAAGAGTATGGTTCTTCTCGATGTCCATGCTAAACTGCCCACCATTGCCTAGTCATTCTGGCTCCCTAATCATCCCCGGTTTTTAATTGACTATCTCTCTTACTCCTTCACCTCCTCACAGTTAATTAGTGGTGACTGTACTGGCCTAAAATGGCTGCGGTCACATCAGCTATGTGGATGCTACACATTAGTGCTGGTTGAAGTGGCTCCCCACTCACTAAGGTGCTTTGAATAATGAGAAAAGTGTTATATAAATGTAAAGAATTATTATTATTTTTATTAGTAGTATTATTGTTAATGGTGAACACTGAGTGGCACTTGAGTTAAACTGTTTTGTTTGCATGTACAGTTTTAAGCCTGAATAATGCTTGAGACAGTATTCTGCTGCCATCTAGTGGATAAAATAACATTAGGCTGCAAAAATGATACAAAATAAATCAAGCAAAATGACCCCTTTTATTGGCTAACTAAAAAGATTACAATATGCAAGCTTTCGAAGCAACTCAGGCATTTTGCAAGGCTTTTCTTTATATTCATAATGGCTAACACGGTACAACACCCTAGTACTACAAAATAAATCGCAAATATTTATATATGGTCTACCCGTCCATGATAACTCATCAAATGCAGATGGTGCAGACCTATAAATATCTGGGAGTGCAGCTGGATGATAAATTAGACTGGACTGCCAATACTGATGCTCTGTGCAAGAAAGGACAGAGCCGGTTATACTACCTTAGAAGGCTGGCGTCCTTCAACATCTGCAATAAGATGCTGCAGATGTTCTATCAGACAGTTGTGGCGAGCGCCCTCTTCTACGCGGTGGTGTGCTGGGGAGGCAGCATTAAGAGGAAAGACGCCTCACGCCTGGACAAACTGGTGAGGAAGGCAGGCTCTATTGTTGGCATGGAGCTGGACAGTTTGACATCTGTGGCAGAGCGACGGGCGCTGAGCAGACTCCTGTCAATCATGGAGAATCCACTGCATCCACTGAACAGGATCATCTCCAGACAGAGGAGCAGCTTCAGTGACAGACTGCTGTCACCGTCCTGCTCCACTGACAGATTGAGGAGATCGTTCCTCCCCCAAACTATGCGACTCTTTAATTCCATCCGGGGGGGTAAACGTTAATATTTAACATTATACATAGTTATTGTCTGTTTTTCACCTGCATTATTATCATTCTTTAATTTAATATTATTTATTGTATCAGTATGCTTCTCTCTCTCTCTCATTTTTCCTAGGGCACGAAGTGGAAGCGGAAGCAAAGCAGAAGCGGACAATGGCCGACAGTGAGGTGAATCGCATTGCAACTGTAGTCGAGGAACTCCAGGCACTCGATGAACAGATTCAGAATCTTCTGTCCAGACGAAGATACCTCAGAGATCTGAAGGCTCGGCTGTTGGATAAACCGTCCTCGCCATCTGTTATCGGCGTAACAGCAACCCCGCGTTGTGCCCCGCAAGTCACCTTCACCCCCGCGCCTCGTAGGAGCGACACCGATGATGACCTCGGTGTATTTCAGCTATGCAGGCGGGGGTTCAAGGCCAGAACACCTCCATCGGCACAGGCAAGCATCGTAACCCAGAACCGGTTTGACCCTCTAAGCGTCCCCAGTTCGCCTTCAGCTCCTGGTGATGTAATTGTGGTAGGTGATTCTATTGTTAGGAACCTCAATATCACTTGCCCTAATAGAAAATCTTTTGTTTCTTGTTTTCCCGGTGCTCGTGTCCGAGATGTGACGAGACGTGCACCGGCGATCTACAAGAACAGGGCAGTTGGAGCCATTGTTATACATGCTGGCGTAAACGACATAAGGCACCGACAGTCGGAGATCCTCAAGGCAGACTTCACTGCATTAATTAAAGACACAAAGGAGAGGACCCCATCGGCAAAGATATTCATCTCGGGTCCACTCCCTCTCGTCAGACGATCAAACAAGTATTACAGTCGTCTGCTTGGTTTAAACAACTGGCTGCAGGGCTTCTGCAAGAATCAAGACATCGGGTTCATTAACAACTGGGACCTCTTTTGGGAAAGACCGCGTTTCTTCAAGCGAGATGGCCTGCATCCGAACAGCTTCGGCGCCCGGGTCCTCTCCGAAAACATATCCAAGGTAATTCGTTTATCTTGACTATCTATCTCTGCTTTTAACCCCTTCCGAAATGCCACTCCTGTGTTTGGTCATGATAATTGTTTAAAAAAATCTTCCATAAAAGTGCGCAACATAAATACTGTAATAACCAATCTTAATGCACATAGAAAATCTAGGCAATACGGCATAAACGCCAATAATTTAATTAAAGTTACTACTTTAGATGAACAATGTATTAAAACTGTAAAAACAGATCATAGATTAAACAAAAAATACACACAGAGCGGCGCTAATAAAGATAACTTAATTCCTGTTCCCTATATCAATAACGCACATAGTATTCATCTCTGCTCCTCCGAAACATTGAATATGGCTCTATTAAATATTAGAGCTTTAACTAACAAGACGTTTTTTATCAACGACATTATTAGTGAAAAAAAAATAGATTTTATTGCACTAAGTGAAACGTGGCTTAGCTCAGATGGCGCAGCTGTTTTAATCGAATCTGCGCCTCCGGATTACAGTTTTACTCGTGCTGATCGCCAAGGAAAGAGAGGTGGAGGACTAGCAAACATTTACTCTAGCAGGTTAAAATGTAAAAATATCAGTTTTGGTAAATTCAAGTCTTTTGAGTATCTCGCCATTGTTATTCAGGGAGATTCTCACGTTCTAGTATTATCCGTGTATAGACCTCCAAAATTCAACGTGTCTTTCTTTGAGGAATTCTCTGACTTGATGTCAATCTTAATTACGAACTATGACGCACTCTTAATAGTCGGCGACTTTAATTTTCATGTAGATAATCAATGTGACCAAAAAGTAAAAGAATTTATGAACCTCCTGGACTCTTTTGATTTGAGACAGCTCGTTGATCAGCCTACACATAAAGCAGGTCATACGTTAGACTTAGTAATTACTAAAGGACTAAAAGTTGATATAAAGCAGGTCATTGATACGGGTCTTTCAGACCATTTTCTTCTACTTTTTAATATAGAAATAATGATAGAAAACACTCATGAGAAGCATATTGTTAAAAAAACGCTTCTTTGACTCATCAGCAACTTTAAAACTTACAAACATTCTAACCAATCAGTCCGTTTATAGTGCCAACTATAATAGCGAGGAGAATGTAAATAGTAAGGTGGAAAGATTTAATACTAAAGTGAGGGCTGCTGTTGACATAGTTGCACCTGAAAAGACAGTTAAAAAATCTTCTAGCATTGTTATACCTTGGAAGACCCAAAGAGTGTCTGATTTAAGGAGAACATGCCGTAGAGCTGAGCGTAAATGGAGGAAGACTAAACTAACTATTGACTATGAAATATTAAAAGTTAAAATAACAGAATACAATAACACAGTCCGTCTTGAGAGGCGCTGCTATTTCTCTAAGATTATAAATAACAATGCTAGTAATCCCAGAGTCTTATTTTCGACAATTGATCATCTGTTAAACCCAGGTAACTCAAAGGAATGCCTCCTAAGTACTTCCAGTAAAACCTGTGAGGCTATCGCTGTATTTTTCAATCAAAAAATTAATGATATTAGAAATAACATAGTATATCTCCCCAACACTAAGGATCCCCCGAAACCCCAGTACTCCATAATAAATAAATTAGAGTCTTTCACTAGGATAGATTTACCTGATTTACATAAAATAATTTCTCAAATGAAACCATCCACCTGTGCCCTTGACCCAATACCAACAAATTTTTTCAAAGAAGTATCGGGTGTGCTTATTGATAATGTTCTTGACATAGTAAATTTGTCATTAGATACGGGGGTCTTCCCAGACTGTCTTAAGACTGCGGTAGTTAAACCCCTACTTAAGAAAAATAATCTCGACCCCTCTGCTCTTGAAAATTATAGACCCATCTCTAACCTGCCTTTCTTAAGTAAAATTCTAGAGAAGGCAGTCATTATGCAGTTAAATGAGCACCTCAATAAACCTGCTATTCTTGATAAATTTCAGTCAGGTTTTAGAACAAATCACAGCACAGAAACTGCACTCGTTAAAGTAGTAAATGACTTGCGGGTAAATGCAGACAGAGGCCATTTATCTGTTCTCATCCTCTTAGATCTGAGTGCCGCATTTGACACCATTGATCATAATATTCTTAAGAATCGCCTTAGTCAATGGGTGGGCCTCTCTGGCAGTGTCTTAAACTGGTTTGAATCCTACCTGGCAGGGAGAAAATTCTTTGTTAGTTGTGGTAATTATAACTCAAAGACACATGATATTCTATATGGTGTTCCACAAGGCTCTATCCTGGGTCCGCTGCTCTTCTCAATCTACATGCTTCCATTAGGTCAGATTATCTCAGGGCACAATGTGAGCTACCACAGCTATGCTGATGACACACAGCTGTATTTATCAATAGCACCTGATGACCCCGAATCTCTTGATTCGCTAACACAATGTCTAACCTGTATCTCAGAATGGATGAATAGTAACTTTCTCAAATTAAATAAAGAAAAAACCGAAATCTTAGTGATTGGCAATAATGGATACAATGAGGCTATTAGAAATAAACTGGATGCATTAGGATTAAAAGTCAAATCGGAGGTAAAAAGCTTAGGGGTAACCGTTGATTGTAATCTGAATTTTAAATCGCATATTAATAAAATCACTAGGACAGCATTTTTTCACCTAAGGAACATAGCAAAAGTTAGACCTCTTATATCATCGAAAGATGCAGAGAAATTAGTTCATGCGTTTGTCTTTAGTCGGCTAGATTACTGTAATGCACTCCTCTCAGGACTACCCAAAAAAGACATCAATCGTTTGCAGTTAGTGCAGAATGCAGCTGCTAGAATCCTTACCAGGAAAAGAAAATCCGAACACATTTCTCCAGTTTTGATGTCACTACACTGGTTACCTGTGTCATTCAGAATTGACTTTAAAATTCTGCTTATGGTTTATAAAGCTTTAAATAATCTCGCCCCGTCTTATATATCGGAATGTCTGACACCTTATATTCCAAATCGCAACCTCACATCCTCAACTGAGTGTCTCCTTAGAATTCCAAGAGCAAAACTTAAAAGAAGTGGTGAGGCGGGTGGCCTTCTGCTGTTATGCACCTAAAATCTGGAATAGCCTGCCAGTAGGAATTCGCCAGGCTAATAGAGTGGAGCACTTTAAAAAACTACTGAAAACACATTACTGTAACATGGCCTTCTCATAACTTCACTGTAATTTAATCATGATACTCTGTATATCCAATTCATTATAATAACTATTCATTCAAAATTTGTACTAACCCCTACTCTCTCTTCTGTTTCCTTTTCCGGTGTCCTATTGGTGGTGGCTTGTGCCACCACCATCTACCCAAAGCACCATGATGTTCCAACAATGATGGATGGATTAAAAGCCAGAAGTCTGTATAACCATCAGCATCAAGTGACTCCGTGAGAACCCTAACTACAAAGAGGACTATTTCATTTATGTTAGGTAGAATGCCCAAAGGGGACTGGGCGGTCTCGTGGCCTGGAACCCCTACAGATTTTATTTTTTTCTCCAGCCTTCTGGAGTTTTTTTTTGTTTTTTCTGTCCACCCTGGCCATCGGACCTTACTCCTTTTTATGTTAACTAAGGTTGTCTTATTTTAATTTCTTATTTGTCTTTTATTCTTCTTTTCTTCATTATGTAAAGCACTTTGAGCTACTTTTTGTATGAAAATGTGCTATCTAAATAAATGTTGTTGTTGTATGCTGCTGCTGAAGAATGTGAATTTCCCATTGGGATTAATAAAGTATCTATCTATCTATCTATCTATCTATCTATCTATCTATCTATCTATCTATCTATCTATCTATCTATCTATCTATCTATCTATCTATCTATCTATCTATCTATCTATCTATCTATCTATCTATCTATCTATCTATATTCATGAGTGAGGCAGAGCCTTTAACCAATAAACAGAATGACGTGTAAACAAGAAGCTTTAAAGCAGTTTTAAAACGAGCTGAAACTATACCAGTGTTTGAATCAAGCAGCAGTGATGGCAATGTGAACTGCTCATCAGACGCTGACACAGGTGGTGAAACTGATGCATATGGCACAGTATGACTGAACGGCCATGATATGCCTGGTGAATTCAGCCATGATTGCGATCAAGTGGAAGGACAGGAAAGACGTTAGCACGTTTATTTACCTCGGTCACAGTACCAACAGACTGAAACGTTTTAAGGGATCATCTGTAGATGCTTATTCTGCCTTGTGCACTGGAGATCAGTGAACAGAAGTTTCAAAAATTACACAAACCTCTTTGTCACATCACCACATTTAAAAGTGTTGTCAGAATTTACCATTTAAGTAAAACCATCACCTTTCTTTGCTTCACTGTCACTAGAACTAGAATCTATAATGCTGACAGGGGCCATTGCTGAAGATAAGTCTCTATTATAACAACTGGCAAATTGGATTCTTCTGTGTGCACTTTTAATAATAATAATTCATTACATTTATATAGCGCTTTTCTCAATACTCAAAGCGCTATCCACACAGGGAGGAACCGGGAAGCGAACCCACAATCTTCCACAGTCTCCTTACTGCAAAGCAGTAGCACTACCACTGCGCCACCTGTGAGGACATTTTCAGTCCGACAGCCCGTTTTCAGCTCTTCCTCAAATGCTGCTGAAGAGCTGCTCTCCTTCACTACCTGCAGTTCACCAGAGACACGTAAACTCTGGGGTGATGGCGTAAGCACGACTAATCGTGGATGTCAAGGACAATGGTACATTACTGGGCAGTCTAACTGCAGGAATATTTCTTTGAACAATAAAGAACAATTTTTTTTGCATGCATCATAACTGATTTTGAGGTCCCGAATTGCAACTCAGGTTAGCTTGTGCAGGAGTCCATTTTGTGTGTAACGTCAAACATTTTCAAGGGGGATTGATGTTGCCAGGAGTCTTCACACTGTACTGACCTCCTTCTTTTCTATACCTTGTCTGAGTCAGACTGTCTGACCTGCTGTACTGTTCATCACACTGCTTTTTAAGCTCCTTCAGCACGCACAGTATGATCTGCCTCTAAGGAGACTGACCTGCCTGTTCTCGCACAGGTCAGTCACTATCTATATATTGTGAGGGATGGCCGGCAGTTTATCCCGGCTAGCACCCCCTGGCCGCTAGATTGAGTCCTCCCTGCAACATGGAGGTGCCCCGAATTCCCGCAGGGCATCATGGACAATGGAGTTCGGCTTCACAGCCCTGCTGGATACCATGGGGTTAGCCAGGGGACGCTGCAGGGAGGCCCGAGTGTTTCTATTATAGCCCGGAAGTACTACCTTGTCACGGGGACAGAAGAAATGAAGTACTTCCGGGCTGAAGATAAAGAAGAGTTTTCATCTGACCCAGAAGTGCTATGGAATCACATGGACTGAAGGACAGAAGCACTTCCAGGTCGACGACTATTAAAAAGACTGTGGGAAACCCAGCAGATGGAGCCGGAGTTGGGTGGGAGTGTGACAGAGTTGCTGGGTGGAGAGGAGGATTTATTGTTGATTATTGTATTGATTATTGATTTATTTGAGTATTGTGGAGGTGGAGGTGCTTTGTGCACATTATAGAAGAGATTAAAATTACTTCTGATACTTTTACCTGGTGTCTGGACATGTTATCTGCGGGATTGGAGGTGCATCAGTGCCCCCTACTGTCACAATATATATATATACAGTGCATCCGGAAAGCATTCACAGCGCATCACTTTTTCCACATTTTGTTATGTTACAACCTTATTCCAAAATGGATTAAATTAATTTTTTTCCTCAGAATTCTACACACAACACCCCATAATGACAACGTGAAAAAAGTTTACTTGAGGTTTTTGCAAATTTATTAAAAATAAAAAAATTGGTAAAGCACATGTACATCAGTATTCACAGCCTTTGCCATGAAGCTCAAAATTGAGCTCAGGTGCATCCTGTTTCCCCTGATCATCCTTGAGATGTTTCTGCAGCTTCATTGGAGTCCACCGGTGGTAAATTCAGTTAACTGGACATGATTTGGAAAGGCACACACCTGTCTATATAAGGTCCCACATTTGACAGTTCATGTCAGAGCACAAACCAAGCATGAAGTCAAAGGAATTGTCTGTAGACCTCCGAGACAGGATTGTCTAGAGGCACAAATCTGGGTAAGGTTACAGAAAAATTTCTGCTGCTTTGAAGGTCCCAATGAGCACAGTGGCCTCCATCATCCGTAAGTGGAAGAAGTTCGAAACCACCAGGACTCTTCCTAGAGCTGGCCGGCCATCTAAACTGAGCATTCGGGGAGAAGGGCCTTAGGCAGGGAGGTGACCAAGAACCCGATGGTCACTCTGTCAGAGCTCCAGAGGTCCTCTGTGGAGAGAGAAGAACCTTCCAGAAGGACAACCATCTCTGCAGCAATCCACCAATCAGGCCTGTATGGTAGAGTGGCCAGACGGAAGCCACTCCTTAGTAAAAGGCAGATGACAGCCCGCCTGGAGTTTGCCAAAAGGCACCTGAAGGACTCTCAGACCATGAGAAAGAAAATTCTCTGGTCTGATGAGACAAAGATTGAACTCTTTGGTGTGAATGCCAGGCGTCACATTTGGAGGAAACCAGGCACCGCTCATCACCAGGCCAATACCATCCCTACAGTGAAGCATGGTGGTGGCAGCATCATGCTGTGGGGATGTTTTTCAGCGGCAGGGACTGGGAGACTTGTCAGGATAAAGAGAAAGATGACTGCAGCAATGTACAGAGACATCCTGGATGAAAACCTGCTCCAGAGCGCTCTTGACCTCAGACTGGGGCGATGGTTCATCTTTCAGCAGGACAACGACCCTAAGCACACAGCCAAGATATCAAAGGAGTGGCTTCAGGACAACTCTGTGAATGTCCTTGAGTGGCCCAGCCAGAGCCCAGACTTGAATCCGATTGAACATCTCTGGAGAGATCTTAAAATGGCTGTGCACCGACGCTTCCCATCCAACCTGATGAAGCTTGAGAGGTGCTGCAAAGAGGAATGGGCGAAACTGGCCAAGGATAGGTGTGCCAAGCTTGTGGCATCATATTCAACAAGACTTGAGGCTGGAATTGCTGCCAAAGGTGCATCAAGAAAGTATTGAGCAAAGGCTGTGAATACTTATGGACATGGGATTTCTCAGCTTTTTTTATTTTTAATAAATTTGCAAAAACCTCAAACTTTTTTCACGTTGTCATTATGGGGTGTTGTGTGTAGAATTCTGAGGAAAAAAAATGAATTGAATCCATTTTGGAATAAGGCTGTAACATAACAATGTGGAAAAAGTGATGCGCTGTGAATACTTTACGGATGCACTGTATATATAAAAGTCTATGTATGTATATTATATTCCAGCATCACTTCAGAACAGCTGGAGCGATTTTCATGAAACTTGGTACACATGTTTCTCATTGGTCGACTAAAAATACTGTAGGGGGAAAGCAACCCTAACCCACCCCCTTCTAGGTAGGGTGGGGGGGTGATCTTGTGGTCTTGTATGCATGTTATCATCCAGTTGACACTCGGAACGACCACCAGAGGGCGAACTGGAGGTGACTGGCAGCATTCTTTATGTTTGAGGCCCACCGCACGCCCCTGTTTTATTTTGAAATGAAATAGAGTTGGCCGGTTCCGAGCGTCAACTGGATAATAACATACATACAAGACCACAAGACAAGCACATTAGTGAGTCTTCATTGTTTGTTAATTTATTTTTATTTTTAAGGTTGTGTTTTTTTTTTTTAATTATATTTTTCTCAAACAATTAAAAACAAAAAAACACTTTATTTTCCTCCCGGGCAACACTGGGTATTTCAGCTAGTATGAAGTTAAAAGTTAACAAACAACATGAAAGTATCAAAGAAGTAATGTTATCTGACACAATTTTGTCTGGTCTCATTCTCTGATAATGGCAATTTTGAAAACCAAGGAGGTTAAATTAAAGATATGTGTGATATAATTGTATTTTATGCCATACAGTATATTTGACCTCACCCCCAGATTATTGAGACACACCTACTGTATACTGCCGTTCAAAGTTTTGTGCAGGGTTGCTACAGATCTATGATATTATGCTGGCCTTGCAAAGCATCATGGGGCAATGGGGAAAAAATGTTCACTTTAAGACAGCTACACTGTGAATTACCAGTAAAAAATTTGGAGAATAACGTCACTGAATATTCACTACAAAAATCATTTTGGCAGATTTTGCCACTCGACACTATTAATCTGCACTACCACCTTTTTTAACGAAGTGAGTGCATCCCCTGCTCGCCCACTTCCAGGAGGCTCACCTGCTCTTTTCTCTTCAGGTCTTCCAAGACTGTTAAGCAGTCCCCCTGAGACAGGACCCTTAGAACCTCCTGAAAAAAAAAGGAAAATCTGTAAAATGTTACAAAAGCAACAGTGTGGGGTGAACAGGGGGTTATGTTTGGTTGTAAGGAATGAGGAGAGAGACAGTGGAGAACTAATAAGTACAAGGAAAAGTTGAAGAATTCATGTAGGCATCCAAAAATAAGTTGAGGAGGGCACATCAATGCAAATACAATCCTTTAGCGTACTGCATATAGCGCCTTTCACAAAGTAAACGGTCAGAGAAAAACAGAAAATCTAGAAGATGAAGCTTAGAAAGGCACAGCTTGACCAAGACCCCTGCAGACCATAATTCACGCACCACTGAAGGAGAACCCTGATACAGGGGCAGCTGGAACACTCCTGTATTACAATATTGCTGGTTGAAGACTGGCATGGCTGCCCAGGCCTGGCTGCCCAGAGTGTACGTGGTCAGTACTTTGGTCCGTTGCTGCTGCTGCGTGTTGGCTTTGTCCGGCTTATCGTTGCTGCTGGTTGACTCCTGGCTAGCCACTGTGATCGCTTGGAGGTGCACAATCACTGTTAGGAATCGGTCATGGATCCTCTTAGGGAAGGTCTGCGGAGAAAAGAAGAACAAAGCTTGTGTGAGTCCTCGTGTGATCTGTGGGCTAAATTTTTGCACTTAATATCATATTGGAATATTTTACCCAATTGAGATATGCCAGGCTAACACTGTAGATCATTAAAAAAAAAACCTCCTAAAAACTCACTTTTTAAATTTGGCTTTTTTTGCACCTACATTTTAGTTCTACCCTTAATAAACTAGATATGCACAGAATCATAATTCTCTTTAATGAATCTGCAATCTTTATCTTTATTTTTCTCGGTTTTCTTTTCTGGTTTTGCTGTAGTGGCATTCTGTCCCACCATCACCTGATCAAAGTCCTGTGCAGCCAGCTGCTATGTTTGAATGAACCTCAGCGCCAGTTTAAGACCTTTAGAGGCCCTAAGCACCTAAAAGATTTTGGTGACCCCATATATATCTAATTAGCAAAATACCTGCACTTCGCAGTGGTGAAGTACTGCCTTAAAATTGTTATTAAGAAGAAAAGTTAACATTTTTAAACTGAGGGAAAATATACCAATAATTATTTGTTAAGGATCTCTTTGTATACCACGTTGTCATTTCGGCCCTCCGGTTGTAATATGACCAAGCTGTGCGCTGAGCTTACTCTTGGGCATGCAACGTATAGTTGGCCATGTGAAAAGCAATCTTGCCTCAGATCAATGCCAACCTTTTTTAGGGTTTGTCCCTGAGACTTAATTGTCATTGCAAAGCAGAGCCTTACTGGAAATTGGAGGCGTTTGAATTGAAATGGGAGATCAGAGGGTATAACGGGGATGCGAGGAATAAAAACTCTCTCCCCTGAGCCATTGCCAGTAAAAATAGTTGCCTCAATTAGGTTCTTTTGCCGACACGTGACCTGAAGTCTCGTGCCTTTACAAAGTTTCGGTGGCTGTATGCAAATCCACAATCGGCTTTTTTGAGCCAAACCTGTTGTTTTCGTATGAGCCGCTTTTTATTATTGGGATCGTACCTAGAAACAGAAGCTCTATTAACTTGTGGATTTGCGTGCGAATATTTAGCAGCGTCGTCTCTATTAACTTGTGGATTTGCCTGCGAGTATTTAGCGACAGCGTGTCTATTAACTTGTGAATTTTTCTGTGAGTATTTGGCGGCAGCATCACGAAGTTGTTTCTACCTAGCTGCATCAGAAAATGTACCACGACATCTGACACGCTTCCTTTTTACTTTTTTCTCACAACTTGGATTGCTGCTGTCATAATCGGTTTGAGTTTCATGGTTTGTTTCAATTACGTTAGTATTTGCAGGACTTGTTGTGTTGAAGTGATATTCGGCATTTGTCAAGCGTTGTAAGCATACAACCGGTTTCATCGATAACTTCGCATCCAGCTTTTGAGAGTTGAAACATTCATAAACATCAAATTATCCACTATTTAAATCATCACCTGTGAATCTAAGATGTTTAAGAGGCATTGGCGGTTCTCCAAATGTGTGAAATAGGCAGGCAGCCAACTACGTGGGAGGCCGGGGGAAGCAGGATGCAGGACGCAACCCCGCCTCACACGGCGACCGAGCTGCAGGCTATGGATATATATATGTACGTAAGTAGGATTCAGTTATGACCATTATGCATAGAATTTCGAAATGAAACCTGCTTAACTTTTCTAAGTAAGCTGTAAGGAATGAGCCTGCCAAATTTCAGTCTTCTACCTACACGGGAAGTTGGAGAATTAGTGATGAGTGAGTCAGTGAGTGAGGGCTTTGCCTTTTATTAGTATAGATTCAAAATGCAAACAACTAGCCATCCCCTGCGGCTCTGCCCACATAGTAGTGAAATAGAACAAACTTTAAAAATCAATAAACAAACAAGTGTCGCTAACTAAGCAGAGGTAAGGTACACTCCAAAACGCAGAGGTAGATCGACTCCCCATTCTTAATGTCAGACTTCCCCTTCCCTCGGCCAGCAGCCCCTGTCTCGGATTAGCATGAATATATCACTCTTGCAAGTGAACTATGATTCTTAGCACGATGAGAGGAGTTGCAAAATCAACCGGAATGTTCAAGCAAATTATAGAAAAAAAAAAAAAACTTGATCTAAATCCGTTAAAAAGTTCGCTCCTTTGCTAGCTAAGCGGAGGTAAAGTACGCCCTGAGGCTGGCGTGTGAGTGAGGAGGCCCCACCCCCCTTGGCCTGCTACATGTCTCTCAGATTTAAACAAAAAAATCGGTACCTCAAGCAAACTATGATAAATAGCG
This sequence comes from Erpetoichthys calabaricus, assembly GCF_900747795.2. NCBI lineage: Eukaryota > Metazoa > Chordata > Cladistia > Polypteriformes > Polypteridae > Erpetoichthys > Erpetoichthys calabaricus. Next base: position 13,077,003 of record NC_041403.2, read on the forward strand.
CAATGAGAGAAGTCACAAAATCAACTGGAATGTTCAAGCAAATTCTAGAAAAAAAAAACCTGCTCTAAATCCGTTAAGTAGTTCTCTCGTTCGCTAGTTAAGCGGAGGTAAGGTACGCCCTGAGGCTGGCGTGTGAGTGACTCTCGGATTTGCGCAAATAAATCGCTGCTGCAACCAAACTATAATACTTAGCGTGATGAGAGAAGTTGCAAAATCAACCGGAATATTCAAGCAAATTATAGAAAAAAAACTCGATCTAAATCCGTTAAGTAGTTCTCTCGTTCGCTAGCTAAGCGGATATAAGATTCACCGAGGCTGGCGTGTGAGTGAGGAGGCCCCAACCCCCTCCCCTCATCCTGCTGCATCTCTTATGGATTTGCACAAATAAATCAGTACCACAAGTACCGTTAAGTAGTTCTTTTGGACAGACGTACAGACAGACAGACAGACTTGGATTTTATATATATAGAGAGACTAGCAAAATACCCGCGCTTCACAGCAGAGAAGTAGTGTGTTAAAGAACTTATGCAAAAGAAAAGGAAACATTTTAAAAATAAAGTAACATGACTGTCAATGTAATTGTCGTAGGCTTATTTTAGTATTGAGAGTGAATTTGATGATTGTAAAGAGTTTAATTTATGATTGTAAATGTTGTGTATGAGAAATGCACATTTTTAGGATGTAAGGATCTCTTTGTAAACGACGTTTGCAGTTCTGCCCTCGGGCTGTAAAATGACCAAGCTGTCTGCTGAGCTCACTCTTGAACATGCAACATACAGATAGCCATGTGAGAAGCAATCTTGTGTCAAGTCAATGCCGACCTTTTTTGGAGTCTGGCCCTGTGACTTATTTATTCTCATAGCGAAACAGACCATTACTGGAAATTGGAGCGGACATTGGCCGTGCGGAAAAAGGAAGAGGGACTGGGGGCGGCCCTTGTGAGTATCTGAGATGAAATAAATTGTCTGTTAACGGAAATAAGGAATGAAACTGCCAAAAGGAGAGGTCAGTTCTGAAACTTCCTTACGGTATAATGGTGAGAACTGCCACAAAGAAGACGTTATTTTCGAATGTTCATTATGGAGCACGGCGCAACATGAAACATACTTAACGTTTGTAAGTTCAGTGTAAAGGATGAGCATGGGAAATTTGGGCTTCCTACGTATATTGGGAGTCGCAGAAATAGAGAGGATGGGTTTCCTCTATCTATATATACAGCTTAGGGGGTACACCGGTTTCCCCCCATGGGACATGAAACATACCTAACTTTTGTAATTACACTGCAAGGAATGAGCAAGCAAAAGTTCAGCTTCCCACCTATATGGAAAGTGGGAGAATTAGTGCTGAGTCAGTGAGGGCTTTGCCTTTCATACTGTATGTATAGATAATAAACCATAAAATGAAATTTCATTTTTCTGAATGAAACAAAACTTACAGTAAGATGGAAAATAATGCTTATATTTGTATATTTCCACTTCATTTATATTTGAAAAGTTTTCTCTCACTTTTTCTAATTGCAAAGTCTTTAATCAGATCCTCAAAACCAATCTTATGTAACACATCTGCTCCTATACTTAGTAGAGATCAGGCATCCAGCCTATCATGCAGCATAGTTGTTCTGCTGTGATTTTTAATTTAGTTCAACTGAGAAAATGAATGCTCAGCAAAGCAATTTGTGACCATCCATCCATCCATCCATCCATTATCCAACCCGCTATACCCTAACTACAGGGTCACGGGGGTCCGCTGGAGCCAATCCCTTCGCAAGGCAGGAAACAAACTCCGGGCAGGGCACCAGCCCACCGCAAAATTTGTGACCATTAATGTTCAAAATATACTAAGGCAAATGTCTACTTTTGGAACGGCAAACTCAATATTATCTTCTACAATTATTTTATAAAGTTCAGCATGACTGGACGACTGAACTGGACAGCCGTCATGACCAAGACAAGAATGATCACATGAGCCTCAATGGATGTGGCAGCTACCAGATTCTAATTTTGTTCTCTTCCCTTCTTTTTAAGAACGTTCCAAATTGTTGACTTGATCGCTCCTCATGTTTCTGCTGTCTCCCTAAAGGGTTTGTTTTGTTTTCTCTGCCCGATGATGGCCTGTTTTTACTTCTATGGATAGCTCTTTGGACCTCATATTGATAGTTCATAGTGACACCATCCAAATGCAAATTCCACACTTGGAATCAACTCCTGACATTCTGCCTGCTTAATAGTGAATGAAATAATGAGGGACCTGCTCACAACCGGCTTTGGAACAGTCAAATGTCCAAATACTATTGAGCCCCTGGAAATGGGGATCAGGGTCTATGAAGAAAAATGTCTCTCATTCCTAAATATTTTTGTTAAATCCTAAATCTAAGCAAGGTATTACACCTTAGTTAGGACCCATGTGCAAGCTTTTCTGGGATGTGGAATTAGAACATTGAGATTTAAATAAATAACTGTTTCACAACAAGAAATACTTCAGTACCTTAAATCCATCCAACCAAGCTGGGCTGCTCTGATCACTGTTAAAATCAAGTTTCTCCACAAACACTGGCCTGTCATACTTCACCCCGGAAGCTCCCTGGTAGAATGCTGCAGGAGGGTTGAAGGAGATTAATGTCAAGGTAAATGCAGGCCATGGTAGGTTTTTGCCACGGTCAACCGACACCTGAAATACAAGCAAATGTGTTGAGTGTTCCACATGGTCTTCTGGCATTCGCAATGAGGACAACAGTCATTTCTTCCACTGGAGCAACAGATGTTAGCTGCTCTAGTCCTAGAAGACTGTACAAGACGAGTTATGTACAGAACAGTAAATGTGAGCTGCCCAAGTCTTATAAGACTATACAACATGAGGTATATACAGAACAGATAACCATCCATGTCTACTACTACTACTAATTTTGTGAATTTCCCCTTGGGATTAATAAAGTATCTATCTATCTATCTATCTATCTATCTATCTATCTATCTATCTATCTATCTATCTATCTATCTATCTATCTATCTATCTATCTATCTATCTATCTATCTATCTATCTATCTATCTATCTATCTATCTATCTATCTATCTATCTATCTATCTATCTATCCATCCATCCATCCATCCATCCATCCATCCATCCATCCATCTATCTACTAAGATCACAAACTAGGAAAGGTGGCTTTTACCTTCACACCATCCCAGCTTAATCGAAACAGCAGTCAGAGTGAATTGCCTTCTCAGCAAACCATGTCTGAGAAAATAAAATGTGATGGTAACCAAGAGAATGAGACATGACACACCTTCACTCCATAAGCTGTCAGGTAGCGGGAAATGAAGCTCAGGTTGAAGGACTGGGGCTTGCTGTCCATCAACCGATTCAACCGTTGGCTGATCCAGTCCACCATGGCAGCATCTGTCTTCAGCTCTCCAGCACGGTTACCTGCCAGAAAGTAGACCATTTCTCTCACCAACACAACCGACCTGTGGGTGGAATGAGGTGGTTCAGAGGATGGAGACAGAATATTATTTTTAATTGATCTGTCTCTCTACATTATTGTTTTATCACGCACATACACATTAAGTGCATTCAGAAAGTATTCAGATGTTTCATGTTTTTCACATTTTGTGATGTTGCAGGCTTATCCTATTTCCCATATCAAGTAACACTCAATAGCCCAGAATGGTAAAGTGAAAACAGGATTACACGATTTGTTTTGGTAATTTGTTAAAAATAAAAAAACCCCCAGAAATTTCACATGATTCAAGTATTCAGACCCTTTGCTATGGCACTTGAAATATGTGTAAGATGCATCCCATTGTATTGATCATCACTGAGATGTTTGCATTCTGTCTGTGGTCACTTTAGTTGATTGGATTAATTAAGAAATGAACTCATCTGTCTATCTGCGGTGGGCTGGCGCCCTGCCTGGGGTTTGTTTTCTGCCTTGCGCCCTGTGCTGGCTGGGATTGGCTCCAGCGGACCCCCGTGGCCCTGTAGTTAGGATATAGCGGGTTGGATAATGGATGGATGGACTCATCTGTCTATAGGACGTCTCACAGTTGAACAAAAAACAAGCAATGAGCTTGAAGAAATTTTTTTGTGGAGCACAGAGACAGGATGATGTTGAGGGCACAGTCTGAGGAAGGCTACAACAAAAAATGTCTGTGACGTTGAAGGTTCCAAAACACACAGAGGACCCCATAATTCTTAAATGGAAGGAGTTTTCCTAGAACAGGCTGCTCAGCCAAACTGAGCAACTGAAGGAGAAAGGCCTTAAAATCTGTGACAATTCTGTGTCATTCAGAATTGACTTTAAAATACTGCTTATGGTTTATAAAGCCTTAAATAATCTCACCCCGTCTTATATATCGGAATGTCTGACGTCTTATATTCCAAATCGCAACCTCAGATCCTCAACTGAGTGTCTCCTTAGAATTCCAAGAGCAAAACTTAAAAGAAGTGGTGAGGCGGGGGGCCTTCTGCTGTTATGCACCTAAAATCTGGAATAGCCTGCCAGTAGGAATTCGCCAGGCTAATACAGTGGAGCACTTTAAAAAACTACTGAAAACACATTACTGTAACATGGCCTTCTCATAACTTCACTGTAATTTAATCCTGATACTCTGTATATCTAATTCATTATAATAACTATTCATTCAAAATCCATACTAACCCCTACTCTCTCTTGTGTTTCCTTTTCCGGTGTCCTGTTGGTGGTGGCTTGCGCCACCACCATCTACCCAAAGCACCATGATGTTCCAACAATGATGGATGGATTAAAAGCCAGAAGTCTGTATGACCATCAGCATCAAGTGACTCCGTGAGAACCCTAACTACAAAGAGGACTATTTCATTTATGTTAGGTAGAATGCCCAGAGGGGACTGGGTGGTCTCATGGCCTGGAACCCCTACAGATTTTATTTTTTTTCTCCAGCCTTCTGGAGTTTTTTTTTGTTTTTTCTGTCCACCCTGGCCATCGGACCTTACTCCTTTTCTATGTTAACTAATGTTGTCTTATTTTAATTTCTTATTTTGTCTTTTATTTTTCTTTTCTTCATTATGTAAAGCACTTTGAGCTACTTTTTGTATGAAAATGTGCTATATAAATAAATGTTGTTGTTGTTGTTGTTAAAATGCATTGATTGCAGTCAGTGAGCCATAAAACGTCTGAACTGACATCCATATGAATAATGTAAAGCTGAAAACACAAAATTGTAAGGTACTGGAATAATATTTTGTAAGGTTTTAAAGGTTATTTTATAGTTGTGTGACTGCAGTTTAACCCTTGAACGCAAGGGGCTTTCACCAAACATTATTACATGCCTAGGGTCTTTAGAATCTCGGCATATATATAAATATAATTCAAGCCACAAATAACCGTAACTGTCCAAACTTTTATTGAAACCTCTTCCTTGAACACTTTACTTCTTTTTAAAACCAATTTTTATTGCTAATTTACTTTATATGTTTAATATACAGTATCTCGCAAAAGTGAGTACACCCCCCACATTTTTGTAAATATTTGATTATATCTTTTCATGGGACAACACTGTAGATATGACACTTTGATCCAATGTACAGTAGTCCGTGTACAGTTTGTATCACAGTGTAAATTTGCTCTCCCCTCACAATAACTCAACACACAGCCATTAATGTCTAAACCGCTGGCAACAAAAGTGAGTACACCCCTAAGTGAAAAATGTCCAAATTGTGCCCAATTAGCCATTTTCCCTCCCCGGTGTCATGTGACTCGTTCGTGTTACAAGGTCTCAGGTGTGTTAAATTTGGTGTTATCACTCTCACACTCACTCATACTAGTCACTGGAGGTTCAACATGGCACCTCATGGCAAAGAACTCTCTGAGGATGCGAAAAAAAGAAATGTTGCTCTACATACAGATGGCTTCGGCTATAAGAAGATTGCCAACACCCTGAAACTGAGCTGCAGCATGGTGGAACAAGACCATACAGCGGTTTAACAAGACAGGTTCCACTCAGAACAGGCCTCGCCATGGTTGACCAAAGAAGTTCAGTGTACGTGCTCAGCGTCATATCCAGAGGTTGTCTTTTAAAAATAGACATATGAGTGCTGCCAGCATTGCTGCAGAGGTTGAAGGGGTGGGGGGTCAGCCTGGCAGTGCTCAGACCATATGCCCACCGCACACTGCATCAAATTGGTCTGCATGACTGTCTTCCCAGAAGGAAGCCTCTTCTAAAGATGATGCACAAGAAAGCCCGCAAACAGTTTGCTGAAGACAAGCAGACTAAGGACATGGATTACTGGAACTATGTCCTGTGGTCTGCTGAGACCAAGATAAGCTTATTTGGTTCAGATGGTGTCAAGCGTGTGTGGCGGCATCCAGGTGAGGAGTACAAAGACAAATGTGTCTTGCCTACAGTCAAGCATGGTGGTGGGAGTGTCATGGTTTGGGGCTGCATGAATGCTGCCGGCACTGGGGAGCTACAGTTCATTGAGGGAACCAGGAATGCCAACTTGTACTGTGACCTACTGAAGCAGAGCATGATCCCCTCCCTTCGGAAACCGAACATGATAACGACCCCAAACACACCTCCGAGACGACCACTGCCTTGCTAAAGAAACTGAGGGTAAAGGTGCTGGACTGGCCAAGCATGTCTCCAAAACCAAACCCTATTGAGCATCTGTGGGGCATCCTCAAACAGAAGGTGGAGGAGCACAAGGTCTCTAACGTCCACCAGCTCCGTGATGTCGTCATGGAGGAGTGGAAGAGGATTCCAGTGGCAACCTGTGAAGCTTCAGTGAACTCCATGCCCAAGAGAGTTAAGGCAGTGCTGGAAAATAATGGTGGCCACACAAAATATTGACACTTTGGGCACAATTTGGACATTTTTCACTTAGGGGTGTACTCACTTTTGTGAGATACTGTGATATAATATAATATAATATAATATAATATAATATAATTGTGGTGCGGGCGGGCGTTCATGCCCGGCCGGGACACCCAGGAGGACCGGAGGAGGGCTTGTGCATCCTCCGGAACACGAGGGGGCGTCCACCCTGGTTGCTGTGGGGGCCACGGTTACAGATCTTGGAAGATCATCCCAGTAGGGGCCCGTGGTCACCCCCAGGGGGCACCCCAAAGCCTTGGGAGTGTTGGACCTCAGTACTTCCGCCATACCGGGAAGTACTGGGGGGAAGAGACTTGGAGACACCCGGTGGACTTCCGGTTTCACTGCTGGAGCTTCTGCCACACAGGGGTGTGGCTACGAGCCCCAGGATGCAGCTGCAGCCCTTCCGGGGTGAATAAAAGGGGCCGCCTCCCTCCAGTCAGGGGCAAGAGTCGGGTGGAAGAAGGACGAAGCTTGGCAGAGAGGAGTGGAGGCGGTCCAGAGACTAATAAGGCATTGCGTTGTGGCCAGGACTTAAAGGGGTGATTGGTGCTTCGGCACTGGGTATATGCACTATTCTATTGTACATATTGTAAATAAACGTGTGTTGGGTGAAACTATGACGTCTACCTGTCTGTGTTCGGGCTGTTTCCCACAATAATATAATATCTACTCTCTATTGTGGCACGCGACTGGGGGTGGTGCCCAGCCGGGACGCCCAGGAGGACAGGAGGAGGGCTCATGCCTCCTCCAGACCACGAGAGGGCGACCGCCCTGGTTCCTTTAGGGGCCACGGGTGCAGGGCTTGGAAGCCCAACCCTGTAGGGGCCCGTGGTCTCCACCAGGGGCTGCCCCTATGCCTGAAGGACCCGGAACCCCAACACTTCCGCCACACCAGGAAGTGCTGGGGGGAAGAAGATTGGGAACACCCAGATGGCTTCCGGGAATACAGCCGGCACTTCTGCCACACAGGGGAGTGTCTAGGGAGTGTCGGGGATCACCTGGAGCCCATCCGGGCACTTATAAAAGGGGCGGCCTCCCTGCAAAGGAGGACTGGAGTCGGGTGAGGAGTGGACAAGGTTTTGGAGGCAGGAGAGAGGAGGCGGCCTGAGAGCAGGCAGAGAGAGTGAGAGCCTGGACTTTGGGGGAGATTGGTGCTGGAGGCACTGGGTTTGTGCACTTTATTGAACTGTATTATGTATAATAAATGTGTGGTGGACTGTACGATGGTGTCCGTCTGTGTGTGTCCGGGCAGCGTTTCACAGTGGCGTAGTCGGCAGGATTCTCTGGCCGTCTGTTGGCAGAGGATGTGCATTAAAAATAAATATTGTGTCGGCACATAACCCCAAGCACCGTCCATTACAAAGAGCGCTGCATTAACAAACCTTGTGCCCCTTCGAACCGTGATGGGGAAGAAATCGGGAAAGAGGAAGGGCCTCATGGACTTTTATCCAGTCTCTGGAGTGGTACCTGAGGGTTCAAGAGGTGGAGAAAAACCTCTCCTGTGACACTATATATAAAATCCTAAGCCTAAAAGTGCAAAGATTTTGTGCAACGATTTAATGTCATGTTTTTTGTCATGCTTTAAATTGGCTTATTTTAAAACCTACATATATATGTTTGGTATCATTCTTTTCAGAATTTATTGAACTTTAATGTGATTTCGTTAGATTTTAAGATTCTTATTCCGTTTTTAAATTATTAGCTAAAATATTAAGAACTCATGTCCCGTGAGATGAGACTTTGTGCCAACAGATTTAACCACGGCAAAAATAAAAGACAAAGAATAGATGACAAGGACAGCTGCTGTACAGGCTTGTAAATGTTTGAAGCACCGCACGAGGTGCAGATCACGCTGATCGAGCAAAGAGGAGGTAAAAAAAGCCTGCATTTGTTTCCCATTGTATCACCGTTTAAGAAGGGGTTTCGGAGGAGGGACCGCGTCTCCTTGGGGTGTGTTCAGCCCCCCTCTTCACAACACGAGTAACAGAGATGCAAAATGGCTGGCGTGTAGCACAGGCAAAGGGAGATGGCAAGCGAAACAAGCAGGGGATAAGCCCCCTAGTAATATAATATAATCATAGTCTGCTACTCAATTAAATGGATTAAAAATCAAACAAAAATGGGTTGAAAATTGGGGAGAAAGAATATATAGGCAGTTATGGATGGGTATCTATAAAATCAGTATCGCCAATAACTCTCAAGAGTAGATACTTGTCCATCCATCCATCCATTTTCCAACCCGCTGAATCCGAACACAGGGTCACGGGGGTCTGCTGGAGCCAATCCCAGCCGAGTAGATACTTGTGTCTCTGTTAAATCAAATGTAGTAATGTATATCTTTTTATCATGTAATGAAATTTTTATATCCATAAAATAAAAATATTAAAAAGCTTTGTGACAGTCTGAACACCAGCAGTTCACTTCAGTGCAAATCTGCAAACTGAAATTCTTCATTATGTGAGTTCACAGCAATGCAATTGGCGATAAGTGTGGGATATGTCCTGTGGATATGTGAAGTGCAAGTGGTGGTGTTGCACAGATAAAGGTGTGGACTGTGAAAAATTGGGGAGCTCAGGCTGATGTCACCAAAAAACTCTCCACTCATAGTGCTCAGTGGTAGTCCCTGTATGCACAAGCACAGGAATCCTCCTATTCGCTTATGCTGTTATGAGACCACTTCTCAGTCATTCATCATGAGTTTGTGGATGACCACCGCTAGTTACCCATGGTGCAACACTGCAAGCTAAGGTGCATTGTGGTGTGAGCCCTCAGCAATACACTTGGTGACAAGGGTTTGTTTTCCATTGTGGACATATGGAGTGTAGTGCCAGTAGTGTATAAAAAGGGTGAGGCAAAGACAGAGACCAGTTGACATCACCAGGTGTGTTCCACTCGCAGTGTTCATAAGTAGTCTCTGCACAGCCAAGACTAAGACTTCTCCCATTACGCTAGAAGTTGGTCGCTTCTGAACCAGATGTTGTGGGTTTGCAGCTGACCAATGGCAGTTCAACACAGTGCAAATTTATGAACCAAAATCCTTTGTGAAGTGAATTCACAGAAGTATACTTGGTGATGAGGGTGGGATTTGGACTGTGGATGGGTGAAGTGTAGTGGTGGTGTTGCACAGATAAAGCTGGAGACTGAGAGAGACAGAGACCTCAGCTGATATCACCAGAAAACTCTCCACTCACAGTGCTTAGAGGAAGTCCCTGCATGCACAAGCACAGGAATCCAACTATTAGCTTATGCTGTAAGGAGACCACTTCTCAGTCATTCATCATGTGTTTACGGACGACTACCAGCATTTAACCACAGTGCAGCACAGCAAGCTAAGATGTTTTGTGGTGTGAGCCCACAGCAATACACTTGGCGATGAGGGTTTGATTTGCAATCTCTGCAAAACCAAGATTTGGAATTCTTTTAGCTCACACTGTAAGGAGACTGCTTCTGATGCAGATGTTGCAGGGGTGCGACTAACCACTGGCAGTGCACCATAGTGCAAATCTGAGATGTTTTTGTGGTGTGAGTCTACAGCAAAGCACCTTCACAGTACTCTCGATTCCATTCAGCTCTCCACTTTGGTACCCTCACACTATAGTAGGAAGATACCGAACAAGTGTGTCTGTCGCTGTGCTGATGTGAGTTGCACTTGTTTACCTGTTCAACATGGCGTTATACAGGCAGGCCTCTCCTTTGGTGGGCTTTATGCTCTCTGAGAGGTAAACACCATCACTGTAGTCAGGTCTTGACTGGAAGAGGCCTACTGCACCCAAGTCTTCTTGGGGGATTTTACTTCTTGACAGTTGAGTCTTGAACAGCCGTACCAGCAGAGAGGCACAGGGGACAATCCTGTAAGACACAAGAGAATAGCTGAACAGTGTGCAGATTGATGGCTTGGCAGAAGGCAGTATTGTGAAGAATGGCAAAATGGTACCTAGCTGTCGTGGTAAAGGAGCTGACAGTCAGGGGCTTGTCAGGATCAGGGCCGTTGTAGTAGAGACGGAGCTGGTGAGCCCCCTCATTTAGGGAAATCTGTACCAACGGCAAAAGGGAATAAGAGCTTCTATGATGCAGTTGATTATACTACAAGCAAAATGTGCAAGATAAAACCGTGATTAATCACTCTGTGACACACAAAATAAGAACAAGCACAACATTTTATTTATTCAGTGGTTTTCCTATGCATCCGGTTTCCTCCCACAGTCCAAAGAGATGCAGGTTAGGTCGTTTGGAGATTCTAAATTGTCCCTAGTGTGTGCTTGGTATGTGGGGGTGTGTGTGTGTCCTATGGTGGGTTGGCGCCCTGCCAGGGATTGGTTCCCTGCCTTGTGCCCTGTGTTGGCTGGGATTGGCTCCAGCAGACCCCCGTGACCCTGTGTTCGGATTCAGCGGGTTGGAAAATGGATGGATGGATTTTTTTAAACAGTTGAAGTAAATATTACGTGACTTGACCAAGAATAGCTGCCCATTAATACAGCATATTACCCGCTGAGAAACTTTTCAAAATGATATAAAGAGCAGATTTTTATTCCACACAAATAATCTTCTTCTTCTTCCTCATTTTCTTTTCCCAGTTCAATGTGGGGCTGATGTGCCTGATCAACCTTCTACAATCATATGAAAAAGTTTGGGAACCCCTCTTAATTCTTTGGATTTTTGTTTCTCATTGGCTGAGCTTTCAAAGTACCAACTTCCTTTTAATATCTGACATTCCTTATGGACACAGTAGTATTTCAGCAGTGACATGAACTTTAGTGGATTAACAGAAAATATGCAATATGCATCATAACAAAATTAGACAGGTGCACAAATGTGGGCACCCCAACAGAAATATGACATCAATACTTAGTTGAGCCTCCTTTTGCTAATCTAACAACCTCTCGACGCTGTCCTCCTATAGCCTCTGATGAGTGTCTGATTCTGGATGGAGGTATTGTTGACCATTCTTCATACAAAATCTCTCCAGTTCAGTTCAATTTGATGGACAGCCTGCTTCAAATCATCCCATAGATTTTCGATGATATTCAAGTCAGGGGAATGTGACGGCCATTCCAGAACATTGTACTTCTCCCTCTGCATGAATGCCTTTGTAGATTTCGAACTGTGTTTTGGGTCATTGTCTTGTTGGAATATTCAACCCCTGTGTAACTTCAACTTTGTGACTGATGCTTTCACATTATCCTAAAGAATTTGTTGATATTGGGTTGAATGTATCCGACCCTCGACTTTAACAAGGGCCCTAGTCCCTGAAATAGCCACACAGCCCCACAGCATGATGGAACCTCCACCAAATTTGACAGTAGGTAGCAGGTGTTTTTCTTGCAAAGCAGTGTTCTTCTTCCACCATGCAAAGTGCTTTTTGTTATGACCAAATAACTCAATTTTTGTCTCATCAGTCCAAAGTACTTTGTTCCAAAATGAATCTGACTTGTCTAAATGAGCATTGGCATACAACAAGCGACTCTGTTTGTGGTGTGAATGCAGAAAGGGCTTCTTTCTCATCACCCTGCCATACAGATGTTCTTTGTGCAAATTGTGCCGAATTGTAGAACAATGTACAGATACACCATCTGCAGCAAGATGTTCTTGCAGGTCTTTGGAGGTAATCTGTGGTTGTCTGTAACCATTCTCACAATCTTGCTCATATGCCACTCCTGTATTTTTCTTGGCCTGCCAGACCTGCTGGGTTTAACAGCAACTGTGCCTGTGGCCTTCCGTTTCCTGATTCCATTCCTTACAGTTGAAACTGACAGTTTAAACCTCTGAGATGGCTTTTTGTAGCCTTCCCCTAAACCAGGAGACTCAACAATCTTTGTTTTCAGATCTTTGGAGAGTTGCTTTGAGGATCCCATGCTGTCACTCTTCAGAGGAGAGTCAAAGGGAAGGAAGCACAACTTACAATTGACCACCTTAAATACCTTTATATCTCATGATTGGACACACCTGTCTATGAAGTTCAAGGCTTAACGAGCTCATCCAACCATTTTGGTGTTGTAAGTAATCAGCATTGAGCAGTGACAGGCATTCAAATCAACAAAATGACAAGGGGACCCACATTTGTGCACAGCCAGTTTTTCACATTTGATTTAATTTCATACAACTAAATACTGCGTCACTAAAAATCTTTGTTCGGAAAACACTGCAGTACTCAGATGTTCCTAGGAAATGAAGGACATACCACTGTTATCTTTTTTGTTGAAAGGAGAGTCAATTATTTTGCAGGCTTGGAGTTCCCAAACTTTTTCATATGACTGTATATACTGCTGAGTCTTACACCTCCTCCTTAGTCAGACTCTTTTCTTTCAGATCTTCTTTTACTTTATCCATCCACCTTCACTTTGCCCTCCCTTGCTTTCTCTTTCCCTGTACTTCCATTCCCATCACTCTTTTGGCAACATATTCCTTGTCTCTTCTCATTACATTTATATACCATTTCAACCAACTTTCCTGTGCTTTCATAGATATCCTTCCCACTTTTGTTAAATCTTTGATTGTCTTATTTCTTATTCTGTCTTTTTTGCAGTTCCACACATCCATCTCAACACTCTCATTTCTGCCACATCTAGCTTTTTTTCCTGTGCTCCCTTTACTTTCCCATGTCTCAGCTCTGTTGCTGGTCTTAAAAACTTTAACTTTAACCTTCGCCTTGATTCTTTGATCACACAATACTCCTGATTCCTTCTTCCAATTGTTCCATCCACAGTGCATTCTGTGGGTTATCTCTGCATCTAGTTCTCCATCTCGGCCTACCACTGATCCTAGAGATAAACTTCTCCACTCTTTTCAGTAGCACTCCCTGCATGATAACTTCTGAAATAACTTCCTGATCGTCATTAAATCTCAGATATTCTGTCTTCTTCCAAAGCCCTTGTTCCATTCTTTCAGCTGTCACTCCACATTCTCTTTTCTGGTTCTACACAACACAATGTCATCAGCAAAAAGCCTACTGCATGGAGATAGGTCTTTTATTCCATGACTCGACACATCCATAGCCAGACCAAAGAGGTAAGGACTTCAAGAAGATCCCTAGTATAGACCAGCTTGAACTTGGATCTTGTCTGTTACACCAACACTGCTTTTAACCAGAGTTCTTACCCCCTCATACATATCCTGGACAATCCTCACATACTTTTGTGGTCCTCCTTTCTCTCTCATGCACCTCTATACCTCCTGATGTTGCACCTTCTCCAGATCAATGACCACCATATGCAATCCTTTCTATTCTTCTTAATCGTTTTCTATGTGTTGTCTCAGTGCAAAGACTGCATTGGTTGTTCCTCTCTCTGGCATAAAACCACATTGCTTCTCCCCTATGGTGGTCTCTACCATAAACATTCTCTCTATAACTCTTTCCCAAATTGTCATTGTGTTTGACATAAGCTTTATCCCTCTATACTTTCCACAAGCTTAATACAGTATAACCTTATGTCTGGCTAAATTCTAATAAATGAATACTTTTACTAATTCAAGGTTCAAGGTCTATATTTAGTCATATTTACACAAGAAAACATTAAATGTGCCTCATCAGTTGGATTCAATAACAAGACAAGACAGATTAAAAGAATACCAAGAAAATCTAAAATATTTACACCTTTTGATAAACAGATTATTTGCTTACTACTTCTACCAGTTTGATAATGTATTTTACTTAAAAAGGTTACATTGTAACGGCCGACCCCTTACCCAGCCGGCAGCTACACCTCCAAGACCTGTGGCCTGAATGAATTACTGAGATTGAATCTTAATATCAAGCCGTACCGGTGTAAACGTAAGCACAAAAGAAAAGCAGATATGTTAAAATAAGTGAATATATTAAAACAGAACACAACAAAACACTATTGCACTTACACCATATATTATATATATATATATATATACAGTATATATATATATATATATATATATATATATATATATATATATATATATATATATATATATATATATATATATATATGCATACAGTGCATCCAGAAAGTATTCACAGCACATCACTTTTTCCACATTTTGTTATGTTACAGCCTTATTCCAAAATGGATTAAATTAATTTTTTTCCTCAGAATTCTACACACAGCACACCATAATGACAACGTGAAAAAAAGTTTACTTGAGGTTTTTGCAAATTTATTAAAAATAAAAAACCTGAGAAATCACATATACATACTGTAAGTATTCACAGCCTTTGCTCAATACTTTGTCGATGCACCTTTGACAGCAATTCCAGCCTCAAGTCTTTTTGAATATGATGCCACAAGCTTGGCACACCTATCCTTGGCCAGTTTCGCCCATTCCTCTTTGCAGCACCTCTCAAGCTCCATCAGGTTGGATGGGAAGCGTCGGTGCACAGCCATTTTAAGATCTCTCCAGAGATGTTCAATCAGATTCAAGTCTGGGCTCTGGCTGGGCCACTCAAGGACATTCACAGAGTTGTCCTGAAGTCACTCCTTTGATATCTTGGCTGTGTGCTTAGGGTCGTTGTCCTGCTGAAAGATGAACCGTCGCCCCAGTCTGAGGTCAAGAGTGCTCTGGAGCAGGTTTTCATCCAGGATGTCTCTGTACATTGCTGCAGTCATCTTTCCCTTTATCCTGACTAGTCTCCCAGTCCCTGCCTCTGAAAAACATCCCCACAGCATGATGCTGCCACCACCATGCTTTACTGTAGGGATGGCATTGGCCTGGTGATGAGCGGTGCCTGGTTTCCTCCAAACGTGATGCCTGGCATTCACACCAAAGAGTTCAGTCTTTGTCTCATCAGACCAGAGAATTTTCTTTCTCATGGTCTGAGAGTCCTTCAGGTGCCTTTTGGCAAACTCCAGGCGGGCTGCCATGTGCCTTTTACTAAGGAGTGGCTTCCGTCTGGCCACTCTACCATACAGGCCTGATTGGTGGATTGCTGCAGAAATGGTTGTCCTTCTGGAAGGTTCTCCTCTCTCCACAGAGGACCTCTGGAGCTCTGACAGAGTGACCATCGGGTTCTTGGTCACCTCCCTGACTAAGGACCTTCTCCCCCGATCGCTCAGTTTAGATGGCTGGCCAGCTCTAGGAAGAGTCCTGGTGGTTTTGAACTTCTTCCACTTACGGATGATGGAGGCCACTGTGCTCATTGGGACCTTCAAAGCAGCAGAAATTTTTCTGTAACCTTCCCCAGATTTGTGCCTCGAGACAATCCTGTCTCAGAGGTCTACAGACAATTCCTTTGACTTCATGCTTGGTTTGTGCTCTGACATGAACTGTCAACTGTGGGACCTTATATAGACAGGTGTGTGCCTTTCCAAATCATGTCCAGTCAACTGAATTTACCACAGGTGGACTCCAATGAAGCTGCAGAAACATCTCAAGGATGATCAGGGGAAATAGGATGCACCTGAGCTCAATTTTGAGCTTCATGGCAAAGGCTGTGAATACTTATGTACATGTGCTTTCTCAATTTTTTTATTTTTAATAAATTTGCAAAAATCCCAAGTAAACTTTTTTCACGTTGTCATTATGGGGTGTTGTGTGTAGAATTCTGAGGAAAAAAATTAATTTAATCCATTTTGGAATAAGGCTGTAACATAACAAAATGTGGAAAAAGTGATGCGCTGGGAATACTTTCCGGATGCACTGTATATATGTATATATATATGCTATACTAGAGGGCTTTGTCCCCTGCTTTCTTTGCTCGCCCACCCCCTCCCCCGGAGCGCGCTACACTCCAGCCACTTTGTGTCTCTGCCACTCGCGTTGTGAAGTGGGGGGCTGAGCGCATGCTAAGGAGATGCGGACGGATCAGCTGCTGGCTTCTGCTGCTGTCGAGCAGCGTGTTCTGCTTGTCGCGTTGATCATTTAAAAGCCTGTACAGCAGCTGTCCTTTTGTCTTGCTGCCTTGTCTTACGTGACATTAAAGTGTCAAGTATCGACCCAAGATTTTTTTAATATAATAGACAGATATATTGTGAAGACGATGAACGCAGCCCCAAGGAGATGTGGTGCTCCACTGAATCCCCCTCTTAAACAGTGGTTCAGTGGGAAACAAATGCAGTTTTTTTATCTCCTCTTTGCTAGATCAGCTTCAGACTTGCTGCTGCTGCCGTGCCGTGTGATCTGTATCTTGTGCGGGGCTTCGAACATTTAAAAGCCTGGACTGCCGCAGTCCTTTTGTCTCACCACCTTGTCTATCTTCCCCCAGACATCCTCTGCTTTATTCTTTATGCCTTATTATGCTGTTTACGAATAAAGTTTCTGTTTCTTGAAAACCATGAATGAATCTATGCACCCAGGCGTGACAATATTTACAGATTATGTGACTTTTTTGGGGTCACATAATGAATCAGAAGTGAACACTTTGTTGTTTAAGTCCAATACTCTTAGAACTGCACCACACTTCATGCAATTTTGACACTTAGCATTCAAAAAGGCAAATACATATTTAGTCCCCCCCTTTTGAAGAAAACTAGAGCGAAAGATAAAACCTGGAGCAACTGCAGGTTACTCCAATTTGTCTGTTGCTGTGTTGGGGTATTCCATTCATCAGATATGGAGGGCAGCAAAGCATTCTGGCTGGGCATTACAAGGACCAACTAACCTGTAAGCCTCCCGAGTCCACACTGGGCTGCTTGTCACATCCAGACTCTACAAAGAGATTGAGTGCTGCCCATCCGATGAGCACCAGCTTGAGAGAGAAACGGTCCACAGTGTACACCTGACAGAAAGAAATGGCTTTATCAGTCATTTACTTGTGATTTATTCTATAACTTTGTACCTAAATAATTTGTGAGATTGTAATAAAGGGCATTGTAAGTACCGTACATGAAGCTTGTGGACCAGAATACACAGTGAAGTCAAATGCTTCTTTATTCTCTTCCCATACGAAACCTGTGCCCACTTTTCAGGGATTCCCACTCACTGACATCATGCAGCATTCCCGCAACTCACACATTCTTTTGTTTATTGTATTCTCTTATGTGGGCGGCACAGTGGCGCACTGGGTAGCGCTGCTGCCTCGCAGTTAGGAGACCAAGGTTCGCTTCCCGGGTTCTCCCTGCGTGGAATTTGCATGTTCTCCCCGTGTCTGTGTTGGTTTCCTCCCACAGTCCAAAGACATGCAGGTTAGGTGCATTGGCGATCCTAAATTGTCCCTAGCGTGTACTTGGTGTATGAGTGTGTGTGCCCTGTGGTGGGCTGGCAACCTGCCCGGGGTTTGTTTCCTGCCTTGTGCCCTGTGTTGGCTGGGATTGGCTCCAGCAGACCCCCATGACCCTGTAGTTAGGATATAGCGGAATGGATGGACGGATGGATTCTCTTATGTGAATTTCCAAGTTGGGCGGCACGGTGGCGCAGTGGTAGCGCTGCTGCCTCGCAGTTAGGAGACCCGGGTTCGCTCCAAGCAGGCTGTCTAACGTGTTTTGATTAAGAGTGCCACTGAGGTTACTGGCCTTCTCACTTGTTCTTCCACTTCTAGCAGAGGACCTCTGAAGCTCTGTCAGAGTGACCATTAGGTTATTGGTCACCTCCCTGAGTAAGGCCCTTCTTTCCTGGTTACTTAATTTGGCAGGATGGGCAACTCTAGGAAGAGTCCTGGTAGTTCCAAACTTTTTCAGTTTCACAGTTCTTGAGGCAACTGTGCACCTGCCCTGATCTACGCCTCACCACAATTTGATTATGGAGGTCTCTGGAGAGTTTCTTGGACTTCATGGCTTGACTTTTGTCCTGACATGCAGCGTGAATTGTGAGACCTTCTATACACAGGTACACGTGGGCCCTTTCTAAATGATGTTCAGTCAATTTATTCTGCCACAGGTAGACTCCAATCTTCTTCTTCTTCCTCTTCTTTCGGCTGCTCCCATTAGGGGTCGCCACAGTGCATCATCTTCTTCCATATCTTTCTGTCCTCTGCATCTTGTTCTGCTACACCCATCACCTGCATGTCCTCTCTCACCACATCCATTAACCTCCTCTTAGGCCTTCCTCTTTTTCTCTTGCTTGGCAGCTCTATCCTTAGCATCCTTCTCCCAATGTACTCAGCATCTCTACTCTGCACATGTCCAAACCAATGCAATCTCGCCTCTCTGACTTTGTCTCCCAAACGTCCAACCTGAGCTGATCCTCTAATGTACTAATTTCTAATCCTGTCCATCCTCAACACACACAATGCAAATCTTAGCATCTTTAACTCTGCCACCTCCTGCTCTGTCTCCTGCTTTCTGGTCAGTGCCACCGTCTCCAACCCATATAACATAGCTGGTCTCACTACCGTCCTGTAGACCTTCCCTTTCACTCTTGCTGATACCCGTCTGTCACAAATCACTCCTGACACTCTTCTCCACCCATTCCACCCTGCATGCACTCTCTTCTTCACCTCTCTTACACAATCCAAATTACTCTGTACTGTTGATCCCAAGTATTTAAACTCATCCACCTTCGCCAATTCTACTCCTTGCATCCTCACCATTCCAGTGACCTCCCTCTCATTTACACATGTATTCTGTCTTGTTCCTACTGACCTTCATTCCTCTCCTCTCTAGAGCATATCTCCACCTCTCCAGGGTCTCCTCAACCTGCTCCCTACTATCTCTACAGATCACAATGTCATCAGCAAACATCATAGTCCACGGGGACTCCTGTCTAATCTCGTCTGTCAACCTGTCCATCACCATTGCAAATAAGAAAGGGCTCAGAGCCGATCCCTGATGTAATCCCACCTCCGTCACTCCTACCGCAGACCGCACCTCTGTCACACTTCCCTCGTACATATCCTGCAACTCTTACATACTTCTCTGCCACTCCCGACTTCCTCATACAATACCACAACTCCTCTCAGTCACCCTGTCATATGCTTTCTCCAGGTCCACAAAGACACAATGCAACTCCTTCTGGCCTTCTCTATACTTCTCCATCAACATCCTCAGAGCAAACATCACATCTCTGGTGCTCTTTCTTGGCATGAAACCATACTGCTGCTCACTAATCATCACCTTAATTCTTAAATGAGCTTCCACTGCTCTTTCCCATAACTTCATGCTGTGGCTCATCAATTTTATCCCCCTGTAGTTACTACAGTCCTGCACATCCCAATCACATTCTGGAAACATCTCAAGATGAATTAAAGCAAGCAGGACCACCTGAGCACAATTTGGAGTGCCACAGCTAAAGGTCTGGACACTTATAGGAATTAGAGATTTCAGTTTTTATTTTTTATTAAATTTCCAAACTTTTCTGAAAACATGTTCACTTTGTCATACTAGGTTATTGAGTGTAGACTGATGGGTAAAAATGGCAAATTTATACACTTAAAATTAAATCGACAACACAATAAAGTGTGCAGAAAGTAAATGGGTCTGAATGCGTTCTGAATCCTTGCATTGGGTGTGACGAGGATGGACAGGATTAGAAATGAGGACATTAGAGGGTCAGCTCAGGTGGGACAGTTGGGAGACAAAGTCAAAGAAGCGAGATTGTGTTGGTGTGGACATGTGCAGTAAGAGATGAGGAGTATATTGGGAGAAGGGTGCTAAGGATAGAGCTGGAAAAGAGGAAGGCCTAAGCGTAGGTTTATAGATGTGGTGAGAGAGGACATGCAGGTGATGGGTGTGACAGAGAAAGATGTAGAGGACAGGAAGATATGGAACAAGATGATCCGCTGTGGCAACACCTAATGGGAGCAGCTGAAAGAAGAAGAAAGAAGATTTCAGACATGTTTAGGTTTTATTCAGTGTTATTTGCAAATGTATTTCTTTTGTTTACTGCCATTGCTGTGTTTAGAGATCTTTTTTGGCAGCATGATGTCATCATTCTCTGCACTGTATTAATGTTGCATTTTCTAAACCAGTAAGACTCATAAGAAAAACTTTCATTAGAAGGGATAAAGAAAGTTAATAGAATTTCATTTTCTGTCAGGTTTAATGTAACACAGGTCTCACCTTCAGAAGAAGAATGGCAGATGGTGGCAGCGCTGGGTGCCTCAGCTCCACACGCTCATTGTAATGCGGCTCAAAGATGTTGCTGTTCAAATCAATTCCTGTGGAAATGTCCGGACCAAACCTGTGAAGAAACAGAGAGTCACTGTCATCAGCGAATGGCACTGTCCCACTATTGAGACACTTCTTAGGTCATGAAAACATGATGTACTCACCATGCTCATCAGTGTTTTCTGTGTACAATGTGAATCTAGTCAAGGTCAGGGCTACAATTGCAATATTTTCTGGCCAAGAGGCTCGCATTGCAGTCATGGATACAATAACACTTCACTAAAGGGAACTATTTGGGTTTGACCAAGTGGGAGCAGAGTGGAGTTTGGCCAAGATGAGAAGGTAGCTTTGGGCTGCTGGACACCCCATCCATGGAAACCTTTATCTGAAGCCATATTTCCCTGAGAACTTTGGCTAAGTGGTTATTGACTAATCTAGTGATGGAAACAGAATTTGTGACTGGCTCTGGTTCCTTGTAGTTTTTCCCAAGATTTCGGAGGATGTGTTCCACAATCACTGGGCCACATTCATGGCTGGTGACAAAGCCTCTTGGGTAAGAGCCAGGTTGCACATAACCATTGTGGGCAGTGAGTCAAGCCACAGCTTTGTTGCTTGCAAAAGCATACATGATACATGATGGATGATTCTGGTACCTCTCAATGGAGCTTAAAGCTACTGCAAGGCTAGAACTCCTGCTGAGTTCCATACTGCTTTTGTCAGTGCTAACTGGTAATCCATGGCTGGATTTAGGTTTGGTGTATATAAGGGAGTACTTTGGGTGCCCTTGGAGAGTATGTTGCATTCAACGGGACTGCAGCTTTGATTTCTGTGATTCTCCAATGGCACATTTCCCCAGCTGTGTCCATCAGCATTAAAAATCTTCATCTTCTTGGTCCACACTATAGTTTCTCTTGCTCAGGTTTATGGGAGGTGGGCCTGTTTGCTGTTTAATAATAATGTTGGATGTCTGGATGGATGCATTCTTGGCTCATCTCTTGGTTCTGCTTCTCAAATTTTATCATCAGTATGTATCCAGCATGCAGTCTGTGACAGGACTTCCAATGGAGCCTCCACCTACACATGATCTGCCTGGAAGGGCCATTTCACAGTCCTTGCGCAAGACACCTCATTAATTTGTTGGAGACAATAGCCAGGCATTCATAGTAGGAAGACTATATGGAATGATGGAATTCAGCTCCTCATAGGTGGTGAGGCTGGGAGCTATTCACTGGTCTGTGCCAATTACGTTAGTAATGGATAGACACTGGGGGATGCAGTCTACCAGGACAATAGATGGCAACACTAGTGTTCTTCTATATATTTTATTTAGATTCCTGAATAAGAGCATGGCTGTAGGGGAAAGTGGGGCACCAGCAGGAGCACTGGAAATAGAGCACTAGGAGTTTCACAGGGTCAAGCCCATCCCTGGAGATAACTCTCCAGTTGAACCTGAAGTAATTCAGAGCTGGGACTTAAAAGGACCTACTTGAAACTGATCAAAGAAGCTTGGAGTTAGGAGAGGAGTAGTTTGGAAGAGCTCATACGTCAGAAGAAAGAGTGGTTTTCGAGGGAGGTAAAAGGAACCATGTTGAGTATAGTGTTAGTGAGAAAATGGACCAGACAGTGGTCTGTCTGTCAATGAGGCAGTGGTGCTGTAAGAATTACGTTTCTGGACTTCTCTAGCGCCTTCAACACCATCCAACCTCGGCTCCTTAGTGACAAGCTGACAGAGATGGGAGTAGATTCATATCTGGTAGCATGGATCGTGAACTATCTTACAGACAGACTTCAGTATGTGTGTCTCGGGTACTGCAGGTCTGACATTGTGGTCAGCAGCACAGGAGTGCTGCAAGGGACTGTACTTTCTCCGGTCCTGTTCAGCCTATATACATTGGACTTCCAATACAACTCAGAGTCCTGCCATGTGCAAAAGTTCGCTGACAACACTGCTATCGTGGGCTGCATCAGAAGTGGGCAGGAGGAGGAGTATAGGAACCTCATCAAGGACTTTGTTAAATGATGCGACTCAAACCACCTACAGCTGAACACCAGCAAAACCAAAGAGCTGGTGATGGATTTTAGGAGTCCCAGGCCCCTCACAGACCCCGTGATTGTCAGAGGTGACTGTGTGCAGAGGGTACAGACCTATAAATACCTGGGAATGCAGCTGGATGATAAACTGGACTGGACTGCCAATACTGATGTTCTGTGCAAGAGAGGACAGAGCCGACTATACTTCCTTAGAAGGCTGACGTCCTTCAACATCTGCAATAAGATGCTGCAGATGTTCTATCAGATGGTTGTGGCGAGCGCCCTCTTCTATGCGGTGGTGTGCTGGGGAGGCAGCATAAAGAAGAAGGACGCCTCACGCCTGGACAAACTGGTGAGGAAGGCAGGCTCTATTGTAGGCACGGAGCTGGACAGTTTGACGTCTGTTGGGGAGCGACGGGCGCTAAGCAGGCTCCTGTCAATCATGGAGAATCCACTGCATCCACTGAACAGGATCATCTCCAGACAGAGGAGCAGCTTCAACTTCTGTCACCATCCTGCATTTTTATCACTCTTTAATCTATCTATCTATCTATCTATCTATCTATCTATCTATCTATCTATCTATCTATCTATCTATCTATCTATCTATCTATCTATCTATCTATCTATCTATCTATCTATCTATCTATCTATCTATCTATCTATCTAGTATATAGTACCTTTCACATCTATCTATCTATATAGACATACCTCTAGTATTAACCTCCTTGAAATCAAGCCTGAGTATGACTTAGGCTCGGAATTCTATGTAAATATGTTTAAGTCCAAGTTAGACTTTGGGTGACGCGTAATGTTCCACTTTACAGTGATGAAATGGAAAAACTATTGAGACAGTAGTCTGCTGCCCTCAAGTGGATGAAATAACATAATTCTGCAAAAAGTCATGAATATTTGTATATGTTCTGCCACTTTATGTTAACTCATCAACATTCATGAGTGGGGCGAAGCCTTCAACCAAAAATAAAAATATAAAAAGAAAGGCTGTAAAATCAGTTTTAGAACAAACTGAAACTGAACCATAACTGAAATTGAACGATAATAATGGGAATGTGAATTGACCATTGAAAGTTGACACGGACAATGAAAACGACATCTGTTCAGAAGATTTCAACCTGCCAAGTTTCAGTAATGCTCACGTATGATGTTGGCTTCAAACTACTGCTGATAATCCTGCACCTAGTTGTTGCCCATTTAATCCCATTCTAAAAATGTCTGTTGACCATGATTATCTGGACTATTTACAATTTGTTGCTCATAGTCTGGTGCAGAAAATAGTTGCAGAAATGAACTGCTATGTGGAGCAGTGTCAGCAAAGTCATAGTTAACCATTTTCTTGTCACAGTCGCTGGCAGTCTGCCACTGCTGAGGACACAGTGGGTAAGCTAGTCCAGAGATGGTACAGGTCCACAAACTGCTGCAGACACCCATTTTCGGCAAAGTTATGAGTGAGTTTTGTTTTCCACTCATTATAAAATACCTGAATTTCAATAATAACGATGACTATGATGAAGCCAATCACCCAGCACAGAAACATCAAAAATATGTTGAAGGTGGTTGTTCCTAATTGCAACATAAGTATTGACAAAAGTCTCATGGGTTGGTTACAAGGGAAGGCTGTTGTGGACACAGTACATCGTATCCAAACAGGCATGATTTGGTATCAAGTTCTACATGTTAGACGAAACAAACTCTGGAAACATCTGAAAAATTAGAACAAAAACATTTTGACATCTGCTTGACCAGTGGCTAAGGTCATATGAAAATGTTTGGGAACCCCAAGCCTGCATAATAATTGACTCTCCTTTCAACAAAAAAGATAACAGTGGTATGTCTTTCATTTCTTAGGAACATCTGAGTACTGCGGTGTTTTCCGAACAAAGGTTTTTAGTGAAACAGTATTTAGTTGTATGAAATTAAATCAAATGTGAAAAACTGGCTGTGCAAAAATGTGGGTCCCCAACACCAAATTGGTTGGATTAGCTCATTAGGCTTTGAACTTCATAGACAAGTGTGTCCAATCATGAGATACAAATGTATTTAAAGTGGTCAATTGCAAGTTGTGCTTCCTTCACTTTGACTCTCCTCTGAAGAGTGACAGCATGGGATCATCAAAGCAACTCTCAAAAGATCTGAAAACAAAGATTGTTCAGTCTCATGGTTTAGGGGAAGGCTACAAAAAGCTATCTGAGATGTTTAAACTGTCAGTTTCAACTGTAAGGTATGGAATCAGGAAATGGAAGGCCACAGGCACAGTTGCTGTTAAACCCAGCAGGTCTGGCAGGCCAAGAAAAATACAGGAGTGGCATATGGGCAGGATTGTGAGAATGGTTACAGACAACCCACAGATCACCTCCACAGACCTTCAAGAACATCTTGCTGCAGATGGTGTATCTGTACATCATTCTACAATTCAGGGCAATTTGCACAAAGAACATCTGTATGGCAGGGTGATGAGAAAGAAGCCCTTTCTGCACTCACACCACAAACAGAGTCGCTTGTTGTATGCCAATGCTCATTTAGACAAGCCAGATTCATTTTGGAAGTGCTTTCAACTGATGAGACACAAATTGAGTTATTTGGTCAGAACAAAAAGAGCTTTGCATGGCAGAAGAAGAACACCGCATTCCAAGGAAAACACCTGCTACCTACTGTCAAATTTGGTGGAGGTTCCATCATGCTGTGGGGCTGTGTGGCTAGTTCAGGGACTGGGGCTCTTGTTAAAGTCGAGGGTCGGATGAATTCAACCCAACATCAACAAATTCTTCAGGATAATGTTCAACCATCAGTCACAAAGTTGAAGTTATGCAGGGGTTGGATATTCCAATAAGACAATGACCTAAAACACAGTTCGAAATCTACAAAGGCATTCATGCAGAGGGAGAAGTACAATGTTCTGGAATGGCCGTCACAGTCCCCTGACTTGAATATCATCGAAAATCTATGGGATGATTTGAAGCAGGCTGTCCATCAAATTGAACTGAACTGGAGAGATTTTGTATGAAGAATGGTCAACAATACCTCCATCTAGAATCCAGACACTCATCAAAGGCTATATAGGAGGACAGTGTCGAGAGGCTGTTAGATTTGCAAAAGGAGGCTCAACTAAGTATTGATGTCATATCTCTGTTGAGGTGCCCAAATTTATGCACCTGTCTAATTTTGTTATGATGCATATTGCATATTTTCTGTTAATCTAATAAAGTTAATGTTACTGCTGAAATACTACTGTTTCCATAAGGCATGTCAGATATTAAAAGGAAGTTGCTACTTTGAAAGCTCAGCCAATGAAAAACAAAAATCCAAAGAATTAAGAGGGGGTCCCAAACTTTTCATATGACTGTATATGCATTGGAGGCTATTTCAAAACAGTCACCAAAAAACATGAAGTATGCTTGCTAAATTCCTATCAGTACAACAGTGGATACTAGACACACCACTCATACTGCGATTACATTGGAGTTTACATGTTTCTGTTACACATAATGACATTTTTTGTTTTTTGGTGGTAAACATTACACAAATGAGTCTATGGGCAGCACAGAGTCACTTTAGTTTTGTTATATTTGTCATGGTTTTGTAATAAGGACCAGTCTTTGTTTATCTGGGCCTCTTTGGTTTCTATGCGGTTTCAGGGCCATCCATCCATTTTCCAACCCGCTGAATCCGAACACAGGGTCACGGGGGTCTGCTGGAGCCAATCCCAGCCAACACAGGGCACAAGGCAGGAACCAATCCCGGACAGGGTGCCAACCCACTGCAGTTTCAGGGTCATCTTTAACACTAATTTATCTGGTTGTCATCTTTATTCAAGGTGACTTACAACATTTAAGATACAATTGTTGATACAATGGATACCAACACTTTATGTTTTATTTGTTTATCAAGTACACACCTGGCCCATCTGGAACCTGCAACCACACACTTACTGATTGTAATTCCTGTCAAAGATGCGGCCTGTGACTCGGCTAATGGTCACAGCATCTGGTAGAAAACGAGCTCCATCAATGTAAAGATCAATGCCATCCCCGGACACAAATGGCTCTGCTGGTGGATTCTCCCTCTGACGATAAATGAAGGCCGCCTAGAGATAAAAAAAGTCAGTCAGTTAAGAGAAGGATGGCACATCCTGATTAAGGCTGAGGGTCTGTGGTATAACAGGTCCACAGCTCAAAAAAACGAGGATGTTTTAACAAAATAATCCATTGGCCAGCTCGTTCTCTGTGG
The DNA here is from genome assembly GCF_900747795.2 of Erpetoichthys calabaricus. Lineage (NCBI taxonomy): Eukaryota > Metazoa > Chordata > Cladistia > Polypteriformes > Polypteridae > Erpetoichthys > Erpetoichthys calabaricus. Next base: position 13,104,080 of record NC_041403.2, read on the forward strand.
GTGCACTCATGAAGCTGTGAGAAGATGGTGAAGTAATTGGGGCGAGATGCATTTGCACTTGAAGGGACGGTCTTTCTCAATTGCTTCATCGGTTTCCTGCGGGGCGCGATTGAGATACAGCGCTCACGGAGCCTTAAAAATGAGCCGGCGCAAGAGAAGAGAAATGAAACGAAGGAGGTTCGGAGGTTAGCAAGATGGAGAGAAAGGCAAGAGCGGGAGTGAGCCGGTGCTTACAGAGAGAAGCAGGTGGATGGGAATTGTGGCCTGTGCCCAGGAGGGGGAATGGGGATCACTCCTGTTGAGCAACCAGGGAGCAGGAGTGATCATTATGGCAGCGGTGGGCATGGGAGCAAGGGCCTGTTGCTCCCCGTGGAACTCTGTGGAGCGGGTGGCGGGGACACAGGCCAGGTTTGAAGGATTTCAGCACCTGCTGGTGGATGTCTGTCCGTGCTGCGAGTTCCGAGTAGAATAAGTTGGGGAGGTATCGATTTTTAAAGGGAAGCACCAGGGATTGAGAATTTTGAAGACTCCTTTAACCTCATTTTTATGGCTTTATTTAATTGATCATTTGAACCTCCACCAACATTTAGACATTTCTATCGATTATTTATTTATTAACTTTCGAGCACTTAACTTTTTGAACACTTGTTTTGGTTGAGTTTTTAATAAAAATACTTGCACTTTTCATCATCTTCTTGCTTGGTGCGTCCTGTCCTCATCTGCCACACTCATCTTGGTTACAACACTGACGGTGTTGGGTTCAAGAGGTTCCCATTATAGAGGACGGAACAAGGAGCTGACCTGCACCATCGCAGGGTCTCAGAGCTGTCACTCCCACATTCTTTATTATAGCTTTCTTCCTCCCATGGATGGCACCCTTCCACGTGACAGTTCTAAAGATAATCCAGGTCTGTATTCCAGAAATATCTGGCACAATGCAACTCTGCCATTTGTGACAGTAATACTTTATGGTAAATTATTATGAATGTTATTCAGAAAATATACAATTTACCAGTGAGACATCAGTGGCATCTGTACCACAGACAAAAGTAGCATTACTAATCATTCCAGTAGAGGTCATTCATTCTCTGAATTCACCTCTAAACCCCTTGAAGTTTCTCAGTTTTAGGGTGTCCAGCATCCTAACACATGTCCTAGGCCATTATCATGCTTGGCAGAATACATGTCTCAAATGCTGCTTGTGTTTGCTCCCTTAGCTACAAGAGGACTGGTGAACATGAGTGTGTTTACATGCCTCTTAATAATCCTGTTATTCATAGAAACCTGGTTTCCAAAATCCCATATAAACCCTTAACTAAGGGTGGCACGGTGGCGCAGTAAAGAGTCCTGTGTTCAGTTCCCGGGTCCTCCCTACGTGGAGTTTGCATTTTCTCCCCCTGTTTGCGTGGGTTTCCTCCCACAGTCCAAAGACATGCAGGTTAGGTGCATTGGTGATCCTAAATTGTCCCTGGTGTGTGCTTGGTGTGTTGGTGTGTCCTGCAGTGGGCTGGCGCCATGACTGGGATTTGTTCCTGCCTTGTGCTCTGTGTTGGCTAGGATTGGTTCCACCAGACCCCCGTGACCCTGTAGTTAGGATATAGCGGGTTAGAAAATGACTGACTGACCCAGTTAAGGACTTTGTGGTCTGCGCATGTCCATTGCACATTGTTTGTCTGCTTAGCTTTACACATGCTTTTAACAGTCATGGGTAGAAGTGTCCATAACGATCAATATCCTGAGGCAAATGTTTGGGTGATTGCATTCTTCTGGCTAAAATAATATATCTCAATATTTCAGAAATCACAAAGTTTATGTTAACGAGCTGAACGTATGGTGCTAAGTTCAACAACACAGTCTCAGTAACTGTAATGCATTGAAAGAAACATCCATCCATCCATTTTCCAACCCGCTGAATCCGAACACAGGGTCACGGGGGTCTGCTGGAGCCAATCCCAGCCAACACAGGGCACAAGGCAGGGACCAATCCCGGGCAGGATGCCAATCCACCGCAGTGAAAGAAACATGGATTATGTTATTTTCTAACCCGCTATATCCTAACACAAGGTCACGGGGGTCAGCTGGAGCCAATCCCAGCCAACACAGGGCGTAAGGCAGGAACAAACCCCAGGCAGGGTGCCAGCCCACCGCAGGTCAGCCATACTATGAGCTGGAATTCCATCACCAGTGGCAGGGGCACCTAGAAAAGTTGGCAAGCCTGCAAAGTTGCAAACCGAATTACACCTAGTGGAGCAAAGGTGAGCAGTCCTGTTAAAGATAGCAAGCCACCCGAGGGAGCCATGTAAAGAGTAAGAGAATCCATATACTCACATTTCATTTTGGTTTTATTTATTTATTTTCACATGTCAAAGTACTTTTACTTAGTCAGTCATTATCCAAACTACATATCCTAACTACAGGGTCACGGGAGTCTGCTAAAGCCAATCCTAGCCAATTCAGATTCAATAATGAGAGTTTCGATATACTGTAAATTAGTCAGTCAGTCAGTCAGTCAGTCAGTCAGTCAGTCAGTCAGTCAGTCAGTGTCCAACCGCTATATCCTAACACAGGGTCACAGGGGTCTGCTGGAGCCAATCCTCAGTCAACACAGGGCGCAAGGCAGGAAATAAACCCTGGGCAGGACGCCAGCCCACCGCAGGGCACACACACACACATACAAAGCACACACTAGGGACAATTTAGGATCGCTAATGCACCTAACCTGCATGTCTTTGGACTGTGGGAGGAAACCCATACAGACACAGGGAGAACATGCAAACTCCAAGCAGGGAAGACCCGGAAAGCAAACCCAGGACTCCTAACTACGAGGCAGCAGCGCTACCATTGCGCCACCGTGCCACCCCTTTTATGTACTTAATGACTTTTTAAAGTAATTAACCTAATGCAATTCTTATTTTACTGAAGTAAACATATCTGTGTTATTTTTACCACAGCAGCACTGGATGTAAGGCAGAAAGCACACGTAACAGGTATGCGGGCCCTATGTTAAGGCATAAGGCATACATGAAGTGTTTTACCTGATTTCTGTGCAGCTGTCTCACCTGGCACATCTGTAACTCCGGACTGCTCTGGCATAACGTCGCATAATAAGGCACATCCGATTACAGACGCCATTCGCACATCGAAATCAAAGAACATAGATGTGCTTTTTCCACTTCGCAGTGCTCTCACACTCTTCCAGTGACAAGCGATCTGTTCCTTAAATGCTGTGTTAAAATCATTCTTTATTTTTATTGTTATGTATATTTATTTATTTTTATTTCAGGCATGGTGTGCCTGATAGAGCTCACTGCATTCAGAGCTTCAGTAACATGTTGCCATTCAGTTATCTGCATTTTACTGTGGCCTGAAAGTATTAAGTGGAAAATTCCAGAAATAATTGATTCCTAAGATTCAAATTGTGCACCTTCTGTGCAAATGTTTTCACCACTTTTGTGTGCAGCACACAGCAAAAACCTAGCGCATATCGGATTTTTTAAGGGGGAGCATGCCTCTGATTCTGATGTCATTTTCTCAGATTTCATTGGAGAAAGGGACAGAGACCACAAGTATAATAATATATTTAATATTGGTAATGTCTAACTGTGTATAATTTATCAAATTAACTTTATAGATGAAAAATGACTTGCATATACCTGTAGTTGTTCACTGTTATCCACGAGGGACTACTGTATTTACACTTGTTGGCTACCACATAAAAGCTCTTTGTGTTCCTCTACCTCAGAGAGGAGAACGTCTCTCTTTTACTCTCAAAGTTTTTGCTTTTTGCATCTCTCTTATTGTTGCCAATGTCTCACCTTATACAGTGCATCCAGAAAGTATTCACAGCGCATCACCTTTTCCACATTTTGTTATGTTACAGCCTTATTCCAAAATGGATTAAATTCATTTTTCCTCAGAATTCTACACACAACACCCCATAATGACAACGTGAAAAAAGTTTACTTGAGGTTTTTGCAAATTTATTAAAAATAAAAAAAACTGAGAAATCCCATGTACATAAGTATTCACAGCCTTTGCTCAATACTTTGTCGATGCCCCTTTGGCAGCAATTCCAGCCTCAAGTCTTGTTGAATATGATGCCACAAGCTTGGCACACCTATCCTTGGCCAGTTTCGCCCATTCCTCTTTGCAGCACCTCTCAAGCTCCATCAGGTTGGATGGGAAGCGTCGGTGCACAGCCATTTTAAGATCTCTCCAGAGATGTTCAATCGGATTGAAGCCTGGGCTCTGGCTGAGCCACTCAAGGACATTCACAGAGTTGTCCTGAAGCCACTCCTTTGATATCTTGGCTGTGTGCTTAGGGTCGTTGTCCTGCTGAAAGATGAACCGTCGCCCCAGTCTGAGGTCAAGAGCGCTCTGGAGCAGGTTTTCATCCAGGATGTCTCTGTACATTGCTGCAGTCATCTTTCCCTTTATCCTGACTAGTCTCCCAGTTCCTGCCACTGAAAAACATCCCCACAGCATGATGCTGCCACCACCATGCTTCACTGTAGGGATGGTATTGGCCTGGTGATGAGTGGTGCCTGGTTTCCTCCAAACATGACGCCTGGCATTCACACCAAAGAGTTCAATCTTTGTCTCATCATATCAGAGAATTTTCTTTCTCATGGTCTGAGAGTCCTTCAGGTGCCTTTTGGTAAACTCCAGGCGGGCTGCCATGTGCCTTTTACTAAGGAGTGGCTTCCGTCTGGCCACTCTACCATACAGGCCTGATTGGTGGATTGCTGCAGAGATGGTTGTCCTTCTGGAAGGTTCTCCTCTCTCCACAGAGGACCTCTGGAGCTCTGACAGAGTGACCATCGGGTTCTTGGTCACCTCCCTGACCAAGGCCCTTCTCCCCCAATCGCTCAGTTTAGATGGCCGGCCAGCTCCAGGAAGAGTCCTGGTGGTTTCGAACTTCTTCCACTTACGGATGATGGAGGCCACTGTGCTCATTGGGACCTTCAAAGCAGCAGAAATTTTTCTGTAACCTTCCCCAGATTTGTGCCTCGAGACAATCCTGTCTCGGAGGTCTACAGACAATTCCTTTGACTTCATGCTTGGTTTGTGCTCTGACATGAACTGTCAACTGTGGGACCTTATATAGACAGGTGTGTGCCTTTCCAAATCATGTCCAGTCAACTGAATTTACCACAGGTGGACTCCAATGAAGCTGCAGAAACATCTCAAGGATGATCAGGGGAAACAGGATGCACCTGAGCTCAATTTCGAGCTTCACGGCAAAGGCTGTGAATACTTATGTACATGTGTTTTCCCAATTTTTTTATTTTTAATAAATTTGCAAAAACCTCAAGTAAACTTTTTTCACGTTGTCATTATGGGGTGTTTTGTGTAGAATTCTGAGGAAAAAAATGAATTTAATCCATTTTGGAATAAGGCTGTAACATAACAAAATGTGGAAAAAGTGATGCGCTGTGAATACTGTCCGGATGCACTGTATGTAAATCACTTACATTACATATGTATGAGGCTGATTAGCATGCTCCATATATGGTTGTTCCAGGGTGGCAACAATGGCAGAGTTTGAGGCACTTTCACATATGTACAGCTACAAAATACTTATGCCAGGTTTCATAAATTGGATTTTTGGTCGGTTGATATATGCATCTTCCTGGTTTTTGGCATACTCATACTTTCACATTCCACACAAGGTTTTATAAATGAGACTTCAGGTCTGGAGACACATGATCTCAAGATCTAACCACTGACCAATAACCATTTGAGGTACTTACACTGGGCCACTCCTCAGAGATATTGGTGTCAATTGGAGATTCCGGTGGAAAAGGGAATTCAGGCCTCTGGCCACTGAAGATATGAAGCCGCACTGTGGAGTTTCCGTATGGTTCAAATGCTTCCAGGAAGCGGTCAGCAGGCTGCAAGTATAGAAAAGATCTGAAGATGAAAACTGCGCTAAGTGTCATTAAGGTCAAAGTCTACATTACAGATACTCAATGTTGTAGAACACCCAAATATGAGGGAGTCACTTGAGGCTGTGACTTCATGTTCTCCTGATGGTGCAGGTATCATTAGAATTAATTTAGTACATTCAGAGATCTTCATAGATGGAATAAAAGACATTCGAGATATTAAGCAGGAGACAAGAATAGCCTACAATTTTCAATTAAAAAAGCACAGGGAAATTGCTAAAAGGCCTGTTTTAATCTGTATGATGTGTAGTAGCTGCTGACCAGCTGTGAACATCTCCCTGCTGAGCTCAAAGAATTTTCTCTTAGCTCATTGGAATGATCTTTATATATAATACGCTACCGTGGGTCCGTTTGTCTGTCCAGGATTTTAAATCACCTGTCGCTCGCAAACCGTTTGGCCGATTTACCTGAAATTTGGTACACATATACTACGTGATTTCTACTATTCGCTTTTGGGGTGATGATTGACCTCCAAGGTTATTCCTCTTTTTATTTTTATTTTATTTTATTGTAGATTCAACTCTCGGCAGCAGCCAGCAGGGTGGCGCATGCGTTATAGGCACCGTTCTCATCCCTACCACATTCACCGTCACTTCCCTTACCTCTTCATATTCTAAATCGTTCTTGAGGCAGATTGAAGACTTAAGTGCCAGCTTAAGTGAAAAATTAAAGAAAACGTACTAAGTAATTGCAACGCAAACACTGACTTAATCAGTTTTAACGTGAAAAGATGCCAACGAAAGAAGAGAAGAAGCGGGTTGCTAGGGTGGAGATAAGAAGAGCTGCTCAGGAAGGAACAAACGCATCAACCTCTGAGCAAACGAATGATTAACGTACAGAGAAAGAGGATGAAAACTATAAGTCAAGTGTATTCACTGCACGTTATTGCGCAGTATGCCGTTACTGGTGTTCGTATAAAATAGAAGAATCATCGACTCTGTAAGAGGCCTGCAGTACAGCTGTTACCAAGTACTACATCATTAAAAATGGCCTACGTACAACTGCAAAGTGTTAACAACTGATACTGGTCTAATATGGCTGTCTGTGGCTGAATTATTTGTTGGTAAAACCAAGAAAATGAACAAAACTGGCAAAATCACATGAGTTGTTGGTGAGAGGGGTGAGATGTAAGAGTCACAGTGAATTAGTCAAAATGTATGAGTGGTGAAAGAAAGAGAAATTAGTGTTGGAAAATCAAACTTCTGCTTAAAGGACACCAAATAATTTTCTCTAAAAGTCTTTGAGCTAAAAGGACGGCAAGGTAGAGGTGCCATGCATAGTTGTGGAATGATTCAAAAGCTTCAAGTCTGGACTTGTGCTGCCTCCTGGTATTACACTGATCAAAGACATGCCTATCTAGCCCTGACAGCTACATGCAACAAGTGACAGCATAAGCTCGCTTGTTTTTGAAGTTCTCAATTGGCAGAGCATTCTGTCTCAGCAAGATAGAAAAGAATTTTATGAAAAGGACCAGAACATACAGACGTGGTCAAAATAACAAGCATTCAAAATACCAAACAGTCTGTCAATTCTAATCACTAGCCAAAAATCAAACTTCAAAAATAATTAAACAAAGGATCTAAAAGCCAGTAAGTATGGAAACAAAACTAAAAAGGAGTCAATTTATCCAGTCTCTGATAAAGTGAGTTTATATGTGATGATTAAAACACTGTTGCACATTAGGATGCCAGATGTTGTGTTCTCCCAGAGACTCATGGGAGATTCTGCATAGCAAAAGGAATCACTGTGCTGAGAACATGGCAGCACCTATGCAAAAACAGAATGATTACTACGAATAACGAAAATGAAAAATACAAAAACGAATAGTCTTAGAAATGAATTCTACAGGGTAAAAAACCCTGGAAAAGATATACTGTAAATAATGTCACTAAAGACTCCAGAAAAGGAATAACTAACAGACAGATAACAGACAGATATGAAACTATCTATCTATCTATCTATCTATCTATCTATCTATCTATCTATCTATCTATCTATCTATCTATCTATCTATCTATCTATCTATCTATCTATCTATCTATCTATCTATCTATCTATCTATCTATCTATCTATCTATCTACTGAAACTTGGCAGGTTGAAATCTACTGAACAGATGTCATTTTCATTGTCCGTGTCAACTTTCAATGGCCAATTCACATTCCCATTATTATCGTTCAATTTGAGCTATGGTTCAGTTTCAGTTTGTTCTAAAACTGACTTTACAGCCTTTCTTTTTCTATTTTTAGTTTTGGTTGAAGGCTTCGCCCCACTCATGAATGTTGATGAGTTAACATAAAGAGGCAGAACATATAGAAATATTCATGACTTTTTGCAGAATTATGTTATTTCATCCACTTGAGGGCAGCAGACTACTGTCTCAATAGTTTTTCCATCTCAACACTGTACCTGTAAAGTGGATCATTACGCGTCACCCAAAGTCTAACTTGGACTTAAACATATTTACATAGAATTCCGAGCCTGAGTCATACTCAGGGTTGAATTCAAGGAGGTTAATAATAGATAGATAGATAGATAGATAGATAGATAGATAGATAGATAGATAGATAGATAGATAGATAGATAGATAGATAGATAGATAGATAGATAGATAGATAGATAGATAGATAGATAGATAGATAGATAGATAGATAGATAGATAGATTCCTCTGTGTTATATTAGTGTACCAACTCCACGTCCACCCTTAAACAGAGACCAAGCACAGAGATTTTTTGGTGTAGCCAACATCAATAGGTAGGAGTTTTTTTCTGATTTTGAATTGCCAACAAGTTTCTTTGCACCAAGAAAATAAATGTTCTCTACCTGACTCCTATGCTCTGTCACTTTATGGAAACATCAAAGACAGACGTCCAGTTATGATTGAAATTAAGAACAAAAAAACTTGATGTGTTCATGGAAATATTGCAGAATAAAACGACTCACCAGTGCATTGAGGCTAATAGCAGGGGGCACTGGCACATGGTAGAGGGGTAACGAGTGTGTGCCACAGTTCCATACAACTTCCATCTTGTCCTTCAGCTGCATGTCTGCCAACAGACAGAAGTCAGAGAATACAGGTAAGGAAACCTTAAGAATGTTTCCCCTGAGATAGTAAGTTTAACCCATAAGCTGTGCAGGAAGACTAACAAAAGACAATCAACAAAAAAGACATGTTTCTCAAAACTCTTTGCTGCCTCACTAAATATTCCACAAGTGAAGCCAATGGCTTCTTAAATAACAAATATGATAAATTCAGTTATGGTATGCAGATATATATTTGATAAGTTGGGTCAGATCTATGAGGTAGTGTAGTTTAAGGTTAAGATCTGAATATTGTGGTCAGATTAGGTAGGCACACCCGAGTGAAGTAGCTCAGACCACAGGCAGATCTGAAGAGGATGTGAGATTAAAATTTGAGAAAAGATGAGTGTAGTGTGAATAAACAAAATGTGCATGTCCAAAGCTATGTCTGATCAGTAGGTGTGGGTGACGCCCAGGTTCACTCAGCTAAACAACAAGAGTGGTGCAAAACAGGTACATTGTGTCAATTCTATTTTAACAATAGAGTGTCCAACAAATAAAGTGCAGTGCAAAATCTTCATAAATAAATAATCCATCTTTAAAATCCAGTGCTTTGTGAGGAACCTAAAATCACCAAATGCACAATCAATAAATAATCCATTAAAACCAGTGATAAAATCATAAAGTCAGGATCACATTTAAAATTTTTTGGCCGGTGCTCCCTTACTCTCACACTCTCATCTCGTCCTGCTGACTCATCTTTAGATATGTTCAGATGAGACTCTGGAGAAAACGATCCTCCAGCTCCCCTCCCGGCCACCTTCCTTTGACGTCCCCTAGGACATGCTGAGCTAAACTCCATATTCCCTATGCATCTGCATCCACCAGATCCCTAGGAGCCCCTTCTCGACTCTTGCCCCGGTCACCATCCCTTGGATGTGCTGGTCATGATTCTGTCTTCTCTACTCCCATCTCAACATCTGTGGGATCCCTAGGAGCCCCAAGATATCTCTTAGTCTCCCCTGCTCGGCAGGAGTGATCCAGTCCACCCCTGAACCATCTCTTACAGAGCTCGACTGCTATCTCTCGTCAATGGCTCCCCAGCCGATTCTGCTTCTTCTCTTTTCTTCATCATAGTTCCTCGATTTGTTCCTCTCACTCTTCTGGTCTCTTTTGTTTTCTTTTCCTGGTTCCTTTATGGTATTGTGGGTGCAGGTGCCTTAATTATGACCCTCGAGCGCTAATGAAGAAACTGTGTAAACTGATTGCTTTTGTACATGAATGCATGATCAACCATTTTCCTCATCGACACCCTGAGGCCACTAGGCTTCATTATCACACACATCTACACACTCCTGAGAGTGCACTGTTTTTAAAAAAATAAACACTGCACTGCCATGGACCCCTAACTTGCTTTATACCACAGTGTGTTCAGATCTGGTAAGTGCAGCTGAACATGGAAGGTCAGTTTAGAAAAATCAACACATGGTACTGATTTGTTAGGAACTGATGCATTTTCATAGGTGTGTGCACATTTGGTAGGTCACAAGTAGTTTATTACACAACACGTTATGTGTGGCCAGACCTAAGAGAAGGGAATGGATCTAGTTGGATTTGGTGAGTGATCAAGACTGAGCATGTTCATCCAAACCTTCTGGGCTTTTCTGACCAGTTCAGGGAGACAGAATCTGATCTGCTTGGTGGGGTCTAGTGTGGTGGGTAAGTTTTCATGTACTGGTTCCAGACAGCCATTTTGCCTGTTAAAGACCTCCATTGAACACTTAAGAGTGCTGTGAATATTTCTTAAAAGAGGTGAATCTTTACCTTCCACCTGTTCATCTGTTCCACTGTCCCTGTGCTGGATGGGGTGACTCAATGTGGTTTTTACAGAGGATGTAAAGTTTAGTAAGTGTTTTAGATGGAGAACTCACGTGGTGCAGCAGGTTGGGTCAGCTTGAGTAGGCCCCAGGCAACAACGTATTCCTCACAGTCACTTAGTGTTGCTTTTTGGGGGGCAGGAGTTGCAAAGCTCTCACTTGGCCAGTAGTAGAACCTCACAAAAAGAATCATGTCTTTATGGGGTTCCAAGTCACTAAATGGCATCTGAAAAGAAACAAAGGATTGCATGTCAGTATTGCTCAGTTACCCAGCCTTAAATGGGACAATCACAAAGAAACTAATACTGGCTGTCAGGGGACACTCGACAGTGCATAAAAATATACAAAGTACCAGATCACAAAGAAAAGCCACAGTGGGAAAGTAGAACAGCTGGAATCATTAGGGGGGAGGCCAGCTTCTCACCTTGGCCCTGCTTAAAAGAAAGTCCATTTACCTCCTGTTCCCCAAAGATGAAGTATCCCTGCTTAATTCCAGATTGCACAGGCAAAGTGGCCCACTCCAAGGCAGAATTCTTGGTGAAGACAACCTGGAAGAAGGACAGCAACATAACACTGCAGCAAAGACAATTAGTAATTAGACATGCCATTGGTTACTTTCAATTTTATATAGTATGACAAAAATTCAAGTGCTTCCCACCTGCTCTTTAATTCCTTCCTAGACCAACCCATGCTCATTTTTTTTTTTACTTCATTGCCCAAAAAAGCAAAACGGGCACCTTTAGGATATGTCATTGCACACTTGTCCAATGCCACAGTGACTTTAATCCATGTTTGTTGCAATGCTTATCATGATACAGTGCCTATAAAAGTCTTCAGCCCTTTGGAAGTGTTCACACTTTATAATACAGGATTAAATCAGAGTGGGTGTGGCCTCCTTAGCATTATGTTTACCCCAAGAAAAACAAGTCAAAAATGTTGAATTTATTTCAACAAGATTTTATTACTTGTAATAGAAACATATAAATACCAAAATTTCAACATAAATACAGAAGGAAAGGTCTGTCTGGTGTCCACTGCTGTACTGATTTGGTACACGTCCTTCATGTGATGCGTCACCAGCACACTGCCTGCTGTCACAATCAGGACAGTAGAAGTGGGTTTCTTTCCATACTTTTTTTCATTGCTTGTGCATGAGAATTTGTAATGTTAGAACTTGATCCATATGATTGATGCTGTCCATTGTATTATTGTAGGCTAGGCTTAGTGGCTTCCACATTTCCTCTGACATGAGAACTGACAGTTGCTGCATTGTTTGGGGGGCTAACTTGCACCACTGCAAACCTTTACGTGACTAAATTTATCAGGTAAATCATGGCGGTTCGGTAATACAGTGGCCTTACTCATCAGTTTCCCTATCCGTGTCAATGTCTCATGACCTATTCACATTGTCATCACTTACGCTTGATTTGACTAATGGCTTAGTTTCAGGAGTTCTAAAATTTTCTTTGCAGCTTCTCATTTACACACCATTATGGTTTGGTTAAAAGCTCCACCCCAATTATGAATATTGATGCGTAGAAAATGCATAGAAATATTCGTGATTTTTTTGCAGCATGATGTTATTTTATCCACTAGATGGCAGCAGAATACTGTCCCAAGTAACACTACATCAGATTATAACAGCTTAACACTAGAATTACCAGAGCCTACGAAAAGCCTACGTAGATCTGTTCCACTTTTAATTGCTTCGCACCTCTCTGTCAGCATCTTTTGTCCTGTAAATGTGTTGATAAGCAGCAAGCAGCCTGCTATCACATCCCCCACCGCCACACAGTTTTCTCAGCTCAAGTCTGTTTACCTGCGTGTCAGTTGCTTAGAGTTGTATTGAGTGAGAAGTCAAGCAAAATGACATCCATCTATCCACACCTTTTATAAATATATATCGTTATTTGGAACAAATGCATTTCATGTGTGTTCCGTGTCTACAACGATCTATGTAAACACATTGTTAAAACAGAAACGTTTTTCATGTTTTAGTAACAATTGACAAAATCTAGACATGAAGTGTATAATGTGTGAAGCCTGAAGTCCAAATATCAAAGAAACACTTCCACAAAAGGTACAAATATAACAGAACAAGCTGTTTTTACATAGAACTCCAAGGCTCGGAGACAACGACAAGGAGATTTCTTTGGATTTTTTAGCACTGATCAAAGACTCTTAAATGTCAAAGTGAAAACAGATAGCTACAAAGTGGTCTAAATTAATTACAAATATAAAAACACAAAATAATCAAAGGAGTAAGTATTCATCCCCTTCCAATCAGTATTTAGTAGATGCACCTTTGGCAGCCATGGCAGCCTTGAGTCTGTATGCACAGGCCTTTCTTTCTCTCTCTTTCTATCAGCTTTTCATATCTGGAAACTGTTACTGTTTCTGCATTCCTCTTTGCACAGAACTGCTCAAACTCTGTCACGTGTCATGAGGATCATGAGTGAGCAGCCTTTATCAATTCCTGCCACAAATACTCGCCTGGATTGAGATCTGGACTGTGACATGGCCACTCCAGGACATTAACGTTGTTTTGAATCCATTCTTGTGTAGACTTTGTCTACACGAAAATGGTGTTAGACCCTTAAAGAAATCAGAGTCCCAAAATGTCTAAAAAATGCCCACTGTTGTTACATCAAACTCCAGCAAGTCAGGAAAAGTCAAACACAGCATCATTATAAAGAATAAATTATTTCACAAAACGTGCTCTTCTTATTACAAAGATCCACTGAGCAAACAAGGCATTATATAAGTTGCCTAGAAGTCATTCCCAAAGCAAACAAATCCCAATACACAACATCTCAAGAATGATTAAAAATAATCCAGCAAAACAATAATCATAAAGGAGCAATAACTCACCTAAGAACTCACCAACACCACTACATTCAATGAACCGCAAAGGACTGCTTGTTTTCCTCACCTTAACAGTGCTGCGTGCAGGTCCTTGGCAGTGATAAGCAGGTGGCCCCACTTCTTCAGGAACCACCCACAAGACAAACACAGAACAATGGTGAAAATACATAGACACATAGAAGCTAAATGATTAACAATATTAACATAAACAGAAGAATCCATAACAGAACAAATAGACTAAAAACGTAATCTGAATCCAAGCTTTGAGGTAGAACCTGGCTGAAACATAACAGATGGAAAACAAGTCTTCTCCCAAGGTGCAGGTTTCTTACAAACTGTGTCCGATTCTACTTCCCAAAAAAGATAGCAATCGGTTATGAGTGCAGAATGCAGCTGCCAGAATCTTAACTAGGAAAAGAAAATCTGAGCACATCACACCAGTTCTGATGTCACTACACTGGTTACCTGTGCCATTTAGAATTGACTTTAAAATAATGCTTATAGTTTACAAAGCCTTAAATAATCTCACTCCATACTATATCTCAGAATGTCTTACACCTTACACTCCAAGTCGTAACCTTAGATCTTCAAATGAGGGTCTGCTTAGAATTCCAAGAGCTAAACTTCAAAGAAGTGGTGAGGCGGCCTTCTGCTGTTATGCACAATAAAATATGGAATAGCTGACCGATAGAAATTCACCAGACTAATGCAGTGGAGCATTTTAACAAACTGCTAAAAACCCATTATTTTAAAATGGTTTTCTCATAGCTTCATTTTAGTGTAACCCTGATATTCTATATATGTGTTTAATTATAATTCTTATCATATCTCCACAATCTATACTAATCCCTACTAATTTCTGCTGTTCTTTTTCCGGTTTTCTGTCTTGGCGATCTGCGCCACCACCACCTGATCCGGGCACCGTGCAGTCGCTACATTGATGGATTGAAGGCCTGATGTCCACATGACCATCATTATCAAATTCTTCCATGCGAAGCCTGAAAACCACGAGGACTGGTTGAGATCATTGATGTTAGGTAGAATGCCCAGTGGGGTCTGGGTGGTCTCGTGGCCTGGAACCCCTGCAGATTTTGTTTTTTTTTTTATCTCCAGCCTTCTAGAGTTTTTTTTTTTTCTGTGCTCTTGGCCATCAGACATTACTTTATTCTTTGTTACTCAGTATTGCCTAATCTTATTTTTATATTTATCTTGTAAAGCACTTTGAGCTACATCATTTCTATGAAAACGTGCTATATAAATAAATGTTGTTGTTGATGATTCTCTTTCAGGATTTCCCTGAATTTTTCAGCATTTATTTTCCCCCACAAGCCTTCCAGGTCCTGCTGCAGAGAAGCATCCCCACAGCCTGATCATGCCAACATCATGCTTCACGGTGGGGATGGTGTGCTTTTGATAATGTGCAATGTAACATGGTATTTAGTCTAATAGCTGTAAAGGTCAGGTTTGGTCTGATCAGAGCACAGAACTTTCTTACAGTTGACTTGTCTCCCATGTGACTTCTGGAAAGCCCCAGCTGGTACTTCATGTATGTTTTGTTTAAAAGTGGCTTTAAAAAAGTGGACCATAGTGTATTATTTCTTTAATGAACTCATGTAAAATGAGAAATTTCCTCATGGGGATAAATAAAGATCAAATAAGGTTTTTGTGTGCTGCCTACTCTAGCAGATTTCCAGCTCTGCTGTACTCTTTCCATTTCTTCATGATATATTTAGTGATTTAGATATTTCCTTGTCTTCTTCCCCTGACTTGTACTTTTCTTCGAGTTGCCTGGCATGTCTTCAATGTGTAGGTTAGACCAACTGAATTCCTACATGTTGGACCTTTCACATGTAATGAACTGAAACCTTAGACAGTAATCTCCTTTGAATTAATGGTGGGACTTCTAAAACCAAAGATGCTGCCCCATAACCCCATGATGTGGTGTCATATTAAAGAGGATCAATACCTATGTGATCAGTTATGTTTGTGTTTTATATTTGTAATTAATTTAGACCACTATGGTGATTAGTGTTAACAGAGTTTCCTGCAATCAGAAAACTTAATGTTAGGCTGTAACTGCTGCCGCCGCAAACAAAAATGAATAGAAGGCCTTATGATTGTTAAGCAGATTATGTGAGAAGGGTTACAGGTGATTTACAGCAAACTGCGTGTTTTGCTTTTTTTTTTAAATTTTGTTATAAACAAAATTAATAAAGTTGTGGTAGGGTTTCTTTTTTAAGATCTTGTTTCTTTTACTGCAATTTTATTTCATGGTTTAATCTTCACTTTCTGCTTGAGATGACCAATAAATCATCCGGGTGTATTTTTTGCAAATGATGAATGTTCGTAACAGAAAAGAAAAACAAATAGACACCATGACTTATTACTACAGTATTTTATTAAGCTTACAGTTTAGCTTACTTTGCCTCTTTTTTTGAAACATACTGCAAAAGTTTTGTTTCATTAAAATAATAGTTTAAAAAGTAAAACTTTGGTGTGCAAGTGTGTGCACCCACAAAGAATGAATGTCTTTTGAATGTGGAGTTGCATGTAGCATGATAGCTGCAGCTTTAAAGTGCTTTGGGGCTGTAATGTAGATTAATATTTAATATTTTGATAATTGCTTGTAAAATATCACTTTGATATTTAAAAGGAAGAAAAAGATTTTTGAAAGTAAGCTATTGTAATGTTCTTCCTCTATAGTTTTAGAAATGTGATTACTGATAGGGGCGGCACGGTGGCGCAGTGGGTAGCGCTGCTGCCTCGCAGTTGGGAGATCTGGGGACCTGGGTTCGCTTCCCGGGTCATCCCTGCGTGGAGTTTGCATGTTCTCCCCGTGTCTGCGTGGGTTTCCTCTGGGCGCTCCGGTTTCCTCCCACAGTCCAAAGACATGCAGGTTAGGTGGACTGGTGATTCTTAATTGGCCCTAGTGTGTGCTTGGTGTGTGGGTGTATTTGTGTGTGTCCTGCGGTGGGTTGGCACCCTGCCCGGGATTGGTTCCTGCCTTGTGTGCTGGGATTGGCTCCAGCAGACCCCCGTGACCCTGTGTTCGGATTCAGCGGGTTGGAAAATGGATGGATCTACTGATAGGAAGAGCACCACTTCTAATGAGGAGGGAGAATACTGACCAGAGAGGGTCAGTTTATGTCTTAATTACATGTATATCCTTTCTTTCTTTCTTGTTTTTTTTTTTTTTTTTTTTTACAAAACTACATTTATGCATCCTTTGAAACAGGAGAAGATGCTGAACAAAGCAGACAAAATTAAAGGGGTAGGGTTTATGTCTGAGCTGATTCCTTGGTGTGTCAGGGGCTACAGAGTGACAATAAGTGGAGGCTACAGGCTGTAGGCACTTTCTCTCTCTCTGACATTTTTCATCCTCAAAAGAGGCCAAGCCAGTACCCTCTGTCAATTCAAAGATAATGCAGGTGCAAAGACCAAGCCGGATCAGAACAACCAACAGAGAGCCACCCTGTAGCTTGTTATCAGGTTGTATTACTTTAACCAATACTCAGATTTGAACTGTGCTTATATTTTCAGCATGTTATGTATTATATGTAATAAATAAATGTGTACATTTGTCTCTTTCCTGTTGTGGTATTCTATCTTGTTGCTTGAGGTCACAGATATACAGGTGCTGGTCATAAAATAAGAATATCATGACAAAGTTGATTTATTTCAGTAATTCCATTCAAAAAGTGAAACTTGTATATTAGATTCATTCATTACACACAGACTAATGTATTTCAAATGTTTATTTCTTTTAATGTTGATGATTATAACTGACAACTAATGAAAGTCCCAAATTCAGTATCTCGGAAAATTAGAATATTGTGAAAAGGTTCAATATTGAAGACACCTGGTGCCACACTCTAATCAGCTAATTAACTCAAAAGCCTTTAAATGGTCTCTCAGTCGAGTTCTGTAGGCTACATAATCATAGGGAAGACTGCCTACTTGACAGTTGTCCAAAAGACGACCATTGACACCTTGCACAAGGAGGGCAAGACACAAAAGGTCATTGCTAAAGAGGCTGGCTGTTCACAGAGCTCTGTGTCCAAGCACATTAATAGAGAGGCGAAGGGAAGGACAAGATGTGGTAGAAAAAAGTGTACAAGCAATAGGGATAACCGCACCCTGGAGAGGATTGTGAAACAAAACCCATTCAAAAATGTGGGGGAGATTCACAAAGAGTGTACTGCAGCTGGAGTCAGTGCTTCAAGAACCACCACACACAGACGTATGCAAGACATGGGTTTCAGCTGTCGCATTCCTTGTGTCAAGCCACTCTTGAACAAGAGACAGCGTCAGAAGCGTCTCGCCTTTGGACTGCTGCTGAGTGGTCCAAAGTTATGTTCTCTGATGAAAGTAAATTTTGCATTTCCGTTGGAAATCAAGGTCCCAGAGTCTGGAGGAAGAGAGGAGAGGCACAGAATCCACGTTGCGTGAGGTCTAGTGTAAAGTTTCCACAGTCAGTGATGGTTTGGGGTGCCATGTCATCTGCTGTTGTTGGTCCATTGTGTTTTCTGAGGTCCAAGGTCAACGCAGCCGTCTACCAGGAAGTTTTAGAGCACTTCATGCTTCCTGCTGCTGACGAACTTTATGGAGATGCAGATTTCATTTTCCAACAGGAACTGGCACCTGCACACAGTGCCAAAGCTACCAGTACCTGGTTTAAGGACCATGGTATCCCTGTTCTTGATTGGCCAGCAAACTCGCCTGACCTTAACCCCATAGAAAATCTATGGGGTATTGTGAAGAGGAAGATGCAATACGCCAGACGCAACGATTCAGAAGAGCTGAAGGCCACTATCAGAGCAACATGGGCTCTCATAACACCTGAGCAGTGCCACAGACTGATCGACTCCATGCCACGCCGCATTGCTGCAGTAATCCAGGCCAAAGGAGCCCCAACTAAATATTGAGTGCTGTACATGCTCATACTTTTCATTTTCATACCTTTCAGTTGGCCAACATTTCTAAAAATCCTTTTTTTGCATTGGTCTTAATTGATATTCTAATTTTCCGAGATACTGAATTTGGGACTTTCATTAGTTGTCAGTTATAATCATCAACATTAAAAGAAATAAACATTTGAAATACATCAGTCTTTGTGTAATGAATGAATCTAATATACAAGTTTCACTTTTTGAATGGAATTACTGAAATAAATCAACTTTGTCATGATATTCTAATTTTATGACCAGCACCTGTAAACAGTAATGTAACATACTGTATGAGGGCTAATAGTAGATATTAGGGGTCATTTTGTTATGGTCTGTGTAATAAAGAGTATAAAAGGGAATAGGGTCAATCTAGGACCCTACCACGACAAACAGTGTCAGGTACAATTAACATAGTCATGAAATACACCCCAGCAATTTCAAATTTGATTTCTAAGATGAGTAAAGATGAACTAACAAAATACTTTCTCCATGTGATAATTTGAAGTTGAAATTTAGCATTTCCCATTAAACTGCAAAGTGTGTCAGTGTGTACTTATTATTAAGTGTATATAATCTATTTGTCAATTTGTTCATCTGTAAGGGTCATATATAATTTTTTTTAATCTTTATTTATTCAGTGAAAGTTTATTTTTTAATATTAAATTCCTTTTTGTGATTATCCAGGCCTTTAATGACCTCTTGGGCACGGCCACCAGCAGTGTCTCTGTCTGCAGAGAGAGTGTCGACCTCGTCGAGAGGTTTACTTACCTCAGCAGTAACATTCATGTCTCTGGTGACTCTTCCTATGAAGTCAGTAGACAGATTGGGAGAGCATGGGGTTTGACATGAGGTGGAAAGGGGTGTGTGGCACCCCTGATATATTTGCAAAAGGACAAAGGTCCAATTCTTTAGAGTCCTGATGCTTTCTGTTTCGCTATATGGTTGCAAGACATGCATGCTATCCAGTGATCTGAGAAGAAGACTGGACTCCTTTGGTACTGTGACTTTGTGTTGCTCATGGAGTCCCGAATGAGGCATATTACCTGCATTGTGAGGGAGCGTCAGTTACGGCATTACGACCATGTGGAGTGTTTCCCCGAAGGTGATCCTCATTGTTGGGGACCCGAGTGGCTGGACCAGACCAAGGGGTCGCCCACATAACACCAGGCTGCAGCAGATACAGGGTCACTTCCGGAGGGTGGGACTGAACGGCGTGTCTACCTGGGGGGGTTGCAAACCGGGATCCCAAGTTGTTTTTGTCGTGTAGCGGGTGCGGCAACGCACTGTACCAGTGTATGCTCCACAACTTGACTTGACTTAATTATTTATTGTTATTTTTTATGCTTTAACTTTATAAATTTAATAGTTGTTTATTAATGTTACCAAAAAATAATTGTAAAATTTCAATTTTCTGTGTTATTCTTTTTTCTTTTAATTTCCCAGAGCTGGGTGGTTAAGCTGGGAGCTTGAAAGTTATCACAGCATGAATGAAGAGGTTCAGGAGAACGTGATGGATACCTATGTCTATAATATCTGTGCATATAAAATGGGATTTTTTTTTTTATTATTTTATTGATTTTCCATCCATCCATCCATCCTCTTCCGCTTATCCATACAGCCACTGAAACTTTGTGACGGCACGAGACTTCAGGTCACGTGTCTGCAAAACAACCTCATTGAGGTAACTATTTTTACTGGCGGTGGCTCAGGGGAGAGAGTTTTTATTCCTCGCATCCCCGTTATACCCTCTGATCTCCCATTTCAATTCAAACGCCTCCAATTTCCAGTAAGGCTCTGCTTTGCAATGACAATTAATAAGTCTCAGGGACAGACCCTACAAAAGGTTGGCATTGATTTGAGGCAAGATTGCTTTTCACATGGCCAACTGTACGTTGCATGCTCAAGAGTAAGCTCAGCACACAGCTTGGTCATATTACAACCGGAGGGCCGAACTGACAACGTGGTATACAAAGAGATCCTAAACAAATAATTATTGATTCATTTTCCCTCAGTTTAAAAAGGTTTACTTTTCTTCTTAATAAAAATTTTAAAGCAGTACTTCGCCACTGTGAAGCACGGGTATTTTGATACGTAGATATGTGTATATGTAGATATGTATATATATGTATATATTTATGTATATATATGTTTATGTGTGTGTGTGAGTGTATATTATATATATATATGACAACAACACTTATAACAATGACAACACAATTACATATATATATATATATATATATATGTAGATATGTATATATATATATGTGTCAATGTATGTATGTATGTATGTATGTATGTCTATATATATATATATATATATATATATATATGTAGATATGTATTTACATGTGTATATATATGTAGATGTGTATATATATATGTAGATATGTGTATATATGTAAATATATATGTATATATGTGTCTGTGTGTGTATATATATATATATATATATATACATATATATATGTAGATATGTATTTATATGTGTATATATATGTAGATGTGTTTTTGCAGTTGGAGATCCACGAAGGGAGAAAAAACGAATCATATAAACAATGATTAAACTATACAACCCCCCCCCTTGATCATACTGACTTAGTCACCACCACCCACCCACCCCCATTCCCCCCCCCATACTGAATGTGTTGCTATATATTGCCTTTGATTCTTGTAAGTCTAAGCATTATCCTCTGATGAAGACCCCTGATAGGGGTTGAAAGCTCAGGAATAAAAAACTATTTTATGATACGTGATTCGTTTTTTCTCCCTTCGTGGATCTCCAACTGTAAATATGCAAACCGTATCACAGACCTTCTCTTCCATGTAGATGTGTATATATATGAGGATATGTGTACTGTATATATGTAGATATGTAAATATATATGTATATATATGTGTCTGTGTGTATATATATATGTACACGGGTATTTTGCTAGTTGTACTTATAAGTACAAACAGTTCTACAAGGAGCACTTGATGGACTGATTGAGTGCATTTATAGTTCTTGGGATGAAACGTTTTCTAAACCGCGAAGTCCGTACAGGAAAGTCTCTGAAACGTTTTGCCGTGGCTGAAGCAGCGTCTGCTTCATGCTGTATACCGATAATTCTCAATCCACTTAGCTGCTGCTGTGTGCAGAGCAGGCCCGGTCTTAGGTATTATGGGGACCTAGGCGAAAGGGTGGTCCAGAGCCCCCCTGGAAGCTCTGTGAAATGCGTGAAGATTAGACCAACGAGTATATCCGGGGCCCCCTGGACACCGGGGCCCTAGGTGGTCGCCTACTTCGCCTATGCCTAAGGCCGGGCCTGATTGGGACAAATAATGCTGTAGTATATTTAAGTATATATGACAATTGCTCACTCGGACAATTTGTTTTGGGGGCCCCCAAGAAGGCCCTAAGCTATAGCTTGTGTAGCTTATACGTAAATCCTGCACTAAGGGAGAGTAACAACACTAAAGCAGTTCTGGTATTTGGAATACTATGGCTATTCCCTGGACCATTATATTGCTGCAGGTTAGTTACAATCAGATGCATTACACTAATAAACAATATGCAGTTAGTTTCAGTGTATTTATAAAGCCGCATCAGGAATGTGGATCTAAGAAAGAAAGGGTGACCACACAGGAACAGTAGCACTGCTTTGACGCTGGGTGCCACCAGTCTGCAAAACTGAGTGGAGAAATTGCGTACGCCAAGGTATGAGTTACCGTGGAAATGTGCGTGGCTTTACGCCAAGTTTAGGTTTTATACATCGCAATTTGAGCGTGGAAACGTTCGTACGCAACATTTCTGTGCGTACACACTGTTTATACATGAGGCCCCTTGCCTTTTAGAAGAGTGGTAAGATGTAACAAAAATTAAACTGTTTGGCCATAATGATCACTGCTCTTTCTAGAAGAAGAAAAATGAGGTTTTTAATGCAAAAAAACATCATAGTATGGGGGTGCTTTGATGGAAATGTGCCTGAAGCACTTTAGAAAATAAATGGCATCATAAGGAAAGGGAAATTCTGAAGCAATACCACAAACCATCAGACAGTCAAAACTCAGTCTTCCAAAAGCACAATGATGCTAATCATTCCTCAAAATTGAAATAAAATGACTTAAAGACAACAAAGTGAAAGTACTTAAGTGGCCATCATGAAACCCTGACCTGAATTCCATAGAAAACTGTGCTGAACTGAAACTGAAAAATGTCTGAGCAAGGATGCCCACAAACCTTACACCAGTTATATCAGGAGGAATGAACAAAACATCCTGCAATGTATCATGATAAGCTTGTGGAAGGCGACCCTAAGCATTTGGTTCAAGTTAATCAGCTAAAAGGCCAGCCCACCAAATGATAACAAAGTGTATGGAAATCTACTGAAAATCTGAAACAGGCTGAGACTCTTATTTATTATGCTGACATAACCACTTATGAAAATAGAGTAGATAACCTTATTGAATTAACGCAGGGAGTGTATGGGACGTGTGGAGCTGGGAAATGTTATGTCTGACAGTCTTTTGTTCAGTTAGATGGACACGTACGGCCTTGGATGTTTATTTAAGAAGTTCTGGGAATCTAACTTGAATTGGGTTTAATCTATCATCTGTACTGCACACCCATGTAGCTTGATATTGACAATGAAAATAGGAGGTGCAGCTGGCAGTCTTACCCATAAGACCCCCCTAGGAACTTGAAAGTAACAAATACCTTACCCGACCAGAGCGCTGATCATAGCCAGTTAGGCGCAGACTTCCCTCTCCCGGTGGGGCATCCTTTACACGATCCACTATAAAACCCAGCACTGGATGCCCAGCTTGTTGAGTGAGCTCACTGTAAAAACAAGAACACAAAGCATAAAATATTTTTGTCATTTCAACATTTTGTCATTTTGAGATACCCCTGTTAGATTCCAGGTCAGAAATACAATAAAACCTTGTTATCCATGGATTCCATTCCTGCCAACTGGTTTAACCACTTTTATAAAAGTGTGACCCATTTTGTGACACCCACAGTCTACTAGAACAGAAGAAAAAACATTCTGAGAGGTCTGTTACACAGCAGAGACAAAAGCTCCACTAAGGGAAACAACAGTCTTTAAAACAGAGAACACTTTGGACGAAAACCATAATCACCGGTTACCTATCCACTTAATTTCTCCAAAATGACGTCAAGTCTAGTTTTGAAGGTCCTTAAAGTCCTGCTGTCTACCACACTACTTGGTCACTTATTCCATATGTCTATGGCTCTCTGTGTGAAAAAAATATATAATTTTAAAGTCACCATCTCGATCCACTGGACTAATTTCCTTCATAATTTAAACACTTCAGTCAGGTCTCCTTTTAATCTTCTTTTGCTTAAACTGAGAAAGCTCAGCTCTTTTAATCTTCCCTCAGAATTCATTAACTGTATCCTTGGAATAAGCCTAGCTGCTCTTCTCTGGACTTTTTCCAGTGCTGCTATGTTCTGCTTCTTTTACAGTCTGGAGACCAAAACTGCACCCAGTACTCCACACGTCAAGGCGCTATATAACCTGACATTCTGTTAGCCTTCTTAATGGCTTCTGAACACTGTCTGGCAGTTGATAGTGTAGAGTCCACTATGACTCTTAAATCCTTCTCATAAGGTATACTTTTGATGTTCAGACCTCCCATTATGTATTCAATCTTATGTTTTTTACTTCCTATGTGTAATTCTTTACATTTACTGACATTACATTTCATCTGCCATAAATCTGCTCAGGCCTGTATGCTGTCTAAGTCCTTCTGTGATGGTTCAATGGATGCTCCAGTCCACCCATCTTGGTATCAACCGCAACCTTAATCAGCTTGTTATTTATATTCCTATCCAAATCATTTATATACTATATATGTATTAAAAATAGTGGTACCCCCCCCCAGCACTGACCCTTGCTGGACACCACTCTTAACATCACCCAATTCTGTTAGGATTCCTTGCATCATCATCATCCTCTGCTTCCTGTGTCTAAACAAATTTTGCACCCTTCTGCACACAACACCCTGAACTCCCACTTCTTTTAGTCTGATGTGTGACATCTTATGTGTCACCTTACCAAATGCTTTCTGAAAATCCAGATAAATAATATAATATGCACCACTCTGGTTGTATCCTTTTGCTGTTTCCTCATAGTATTTCAGCAGGTTAGTAAAACACAACCTCCCTCGTCTGAACCCACGCTGAGCGTTCAGTAAAACCTCTATTCTTGCCGTCTTGTTCACATGGCTTCGCTTATGATAGCAAGTCTCTGTGTTCTGATAATAATTCTATGTGTTCTCAGTGTTCTATGCTGCTTTTTGGTAGTGCAGATGATAAATTACTGGGGTCTCGGTCACAAGTCAAGCAGATGAATGCAGATGACTGCAGATGATTTAACTGTTTCATTGTTGGTGTGTCTGCTGGCATGGCATCACACACTAGAATACTGCCTGTTGGGAGGCAAACAGTTTGTTGCTGGGGTGTGTGAACAGGCCACATTTCAAATAAAATGTTAACGAGACTTTGCATTGTCAGGACTTGTTTTAGTAAATCAATAAGAATCATTGTGTTTTACTGTGTGTTTAATGTGGTTTATGCATTTATGTATGTAACCATATAGTTTAATAATTTACTGTTACTGTATTACATCTGTGAAAATGTGAGCCTATAAGCTCTTTGAACCGCCGCTAAAAAAAATTAAAAACCATTCTGCTGATCTACACTAAGAATGGCGTCAGAGAGCAGAACATCAGGTTAGAACATTAGAACACTCTAGACGAGAACAGGCCATTCAGCCCAACAAAGCTTGCAAGTCCTCTTCACTTATTTCTTCCAAAAAAACAAAAAGTCGAGTTTTGAAAGTCAATAAAGTCTTACTGTCTACCACACTACACGGTCACTTATTCCAAGTGTCTATCGTTCTTTGTGTAAAGAAAAACTTCCTAATGTTTGTGCGAAATTTACCCTTAACAAGTTTCCAACTGTGTCCCCGTGTTCTTGATGAACTCATTTTAAAGTCACCGTCTTGATCCACTGGACTAATTCCCTTCATAATTTTAAACACTTCAATCATGTCACCTCTTAATCTTCTTTTGCTTAAACTGTCAAGGCTCAGCTCTTTTAACTCATCCCCAATAGCCCCTGAATCAGCCTTGTCGCTCTTCTCTGGACCTTTTTTCAGTGCTGCTATGTCCTGCTATGACCAAAACTGCACAGAGAACTCCAAATGAGGCCTCACCAGTGCATTATAAAGCCTGAGCAGGACCTCCTTGGACTTGTCCTCCACATATCGTGCTACTGTATATAACCTAACATTCTGTTTGCCTTCTTAATGGCTTCTGAGTTGTAGCAGCTTAGATTATTACAGGTAGCAAAAACAGTACGGCCAAATATATACACTGCTCCAAAAAAAAAAATAAGGGATCATTTAATCATCCCAGTGTAACACCAAATCAGTTAAGCTGAAAGGCTATCAGTCTGTCCAGTTATGAAGCAGAAGCAATTGTAAATCAACTTCATCTGCTTTGTGACAAGAGGTGCACTGGAGAAGCAACAGCAAGACAACCCCAAACAAGAAATGGTTTTACAAGTGGTGGCCACAGACAGCTCTCTCTTTATCCTTCCTGACTGATTCCTCTCTAGGTTTTGCATTCTGCTAGTGTCCTTGTCACTACTGGTAGCATGAGGCAGTACCTGCAGGCGATTTCAGTTGCACAGGCAGTCCAGCTCATCCAGGATGGCACTTCCATACGTGCAGTCGCAAGAAGGTCCCAAGAGCAGGGGACAGGTGGTTACATGAGGAGAGCTGGACATGGCTGAAGAAGGGTATGAACCCGGCAGCAGGACTCGTATCTGCTCCTTTGTGTGAGGAGGAGCACTGCCAGCACCCAACAAAATGACCTCCAGCTGGCTACTGGTGTGCATGTTTCTGACCAAACTGTGAACCTGCTCTCATCAGTGAGCAGAATGGCAGAGGTGCCAATTGTGTATTCTGTGGTGAATGTCAATCGAGCTGCACAATGATGGGTTGTGAGCAGAGGTTCCACTAGAGGACATTAGGCTCTGAAGCTCAACTGACTTGGTTTTAGACTGTGATGATTAATTGTTCCCTTAATTTTTTTGGAGAACTATATATTTTTGGCCATATTGTTTTTGGTATAATAATCTAAGCTGCTACAAATGGAGGCCCTGCTTTCTGACACCATTCTTAGTGCAGGTTAGCAGAATGGAATGAGGTAAGAATGTGTAAAGTTTTCCAGAAAGCACAGACAGACAGGGAGGTAGACTGTATCAACTCAGCTCAATCAGATAATGTGTGTTTCTGTACTAAATTATAACTAATTTTTATGCAGGTGTGGCTGAGTTAGTTTGTTTTATTGTGAACATTCTCAAAACTATTTTTTTTTATACTGAAATTCTTCTGTTTTATATATATTGTGAATTTTGTTTAATGTGAATGTAATCATTGTATCTGTTGTATATAGTTCCTATTTGTCTGTTGTAGCGGGGGGGGGGGGCTTTAATTAATGTAACACCCATAGGATGCACATGTGACGTACAGCAGACTCCTGGCAAAAGCTGGATGACGCTTTTGCAGGTAAGGCGCTTCTCAATGCTCTCTGTCTCCTGTAGCAAGCCAAACAAAATACCAATGAGGTTGGATCTCCGCTAAACCAAACACTTTTAAAATGCATTTCTGCCGACCAAAAGTGACAACAGAACCTCAAAACATATCAACAACCACATGGCGTGATG